>NC_056736.1:151085862-151385862 GCF_019279795.1 Protopterus annectens | reverse complement strand
AAAGTACAAAGTAACATGCTGAAAGTAGAAATCTCTGATGCCCCCACTTGTAAAAATGTTTCTTATCCAAAAAAAGACCTGCTGCCTGACAACTATCTACTTGTTTCATGGGGAAAACATGATCAAAGTAAAAAATGAAAAGCAAACAAGAAATAAGCTCAAGATACACAGGTTATGGACCACACGACTGGCATTCTGTTTAGTTTACGGGTAAAGCCTGCAGAGATGACTTGAAGTCTCCAAGTGTAATGAGCTTCTTAAAATAATGTAATCCTGTCCTTTATTACAAATACTGTCATATGCATTTCAATACCCAAGGCTTATACATTATCTAGTTAAGTATTCTCTACATGGCAACAACAGAAAGGCTTTCAATGTTGGCAATTCTTTAACAGTATGCTTATTAAAGCTTACTTGCATCTTACGATCTCAGCCAAGCTTACCTGATGGTCATTAAAGTATTGCTACTTAAACACAGACTTGGACCACACGACTGGCATTCTGTTTAGTTTACGGGTAAAGCCTGCAGAGATGACTTGAAGTCTCCAAGTGTAATGAGCTTCTTAAAATAATGTAATCCTGTCCTTTATTACAAATACTGTCATATGCATTTCAATACCCAAGGCTTATACATTAACTAGTTAAGTATTCTCTGCATGGCAACAACAGAAAGGCTTTCAATGTTGGCAATTCTTTAACAGTATGCTTATTAAAGCTTACTTGCATCTTACGATCTCAGCCAAGCTTACCTGATGGTCATTAAAGTATTGCTACTTAAACACAGAGCAACAGGCACTTTGAGTAATAAGCATAAATCAACAGTGCAAAACATATGACAAAAACCAGACCATTCTGCAAAAATCAAGGACAGATGAAAAGCCACTCTAATACTTGTGTCTACCTTGGATGGGGGGGTACACTGCACATTTACACTGCATAACTACTCCTTGCCTTGCTTCGACACATCCAGAGTCATTACATGGGGGATTGGGGTGCAACAAGTATGTCACAATTTGAAATGTCTCTGGCTGACTGTGAAGGCCCAGACACATTTGTCATACCTCTCAACCTCAGAGCAAGAAATCTGGACAAAGCCATACAAAGAAGTGGGACAAAGGCCCAAAAATAAGGACAATTTTTAAATATTGCTCTTATAAACTTAGAAAGATAATAGAATAGGTCTTGCATTAGTATGAATTTTCTGAATGGTATGAAATCTGAAACCCAAATGTCTGTCATTATTTTCTAACTTCAGTCTTTAATGATTTGTCACTAATTTGCCAAAAAAACACAATTTTATGAAAAATGGACCAAAAATGTGATGTAAAAATATAAAATAGCCACACAATACAGCTGGGAACCTGTCAAAAAAGGGACATTTTAATATTAGTACTGCTAACTTGAGCAGCTGACAAAATAAAATAATCTACATGCATTTCTGAAATAAAAGTAATCTATAACTCTGATTATTACAGTTATTTCTTAATTGTAAACCCTCCATGTTTTCTTCCAAAATTGCTATTTTGCGGAGGGATTATTAGAGGGAAGAGTAACATTTTGAGTCAAAATCAGGGACAGTTGAGAGGTTTGGCTATGCCTAATTCTATAAAGCAATTTATTTGTATGTACCTCTCAGCCTGTTAATGCAATAAATCTGGACAAGGCCAAATATATTGGGGGAACATATAAACAGTCCTAAAAATTGCTCTTGTATAAACTGAGACAGTTGATAGAACAACAGGTCTTACTTTAGCATGCATTTTTCTGAAGGTTATGAAGTCTGAAACTAGTGTGTCATTATTTAGTGACTTAATTCCTAAATGATTTGCCAGAAAACCACAAATTTTATGAGGAACAAACCAAAAATAAGAAGCAAAAATCTATTCATTCTTTGAAAATCTGGACAGTTGGGAGGTATAGTTCAGCTGGGGCTGTCTTTACGTTTGCCACCCTTCCCCCTCACAAAATCATGGTCAAATGGAGCATCCCCCTGCAACCATTCCAATGATCCATTACTTGGCTATTTTACTCCATTTACCATAAACACTAATGTGCATACCAATTTACTTCTATGATGATTTGGACTTCATTTGAAAGTTTTATTTTGCATTTTACAGCACAAACACTAAGACATCTGCTAACCAAACTTAGCATTAAAACGTCTCTGCCCTTGAAACCCACATTCAAGGAAAATACATTTTACCAGTGGCAGATAAAGATTAATTCTGGGCTGTTTTCAAATCATAGGCCCCTTGCATATGAAACATACATGTGCTCTTTGATACACCTTCCTATTGTTTTGAACATTTTTCGAGTAAACTATGAAACAAAACACCTGCACCAATAATGACAAAACTGCCCAATTCAGAACATCTTTCCAGTAAACAATGAAACAAAATGCATGCACCCATAATGACAAAACTGCCCAGTTCAGAACATTTCCATCATAAAAGTCTACTCAAACTTCTACAGTCCACCATTATCAGTAAATATGCACAATTCTACAGTCCACCATTATCAGTAAATATGCACAGTTTTACAGTCCACCATTATCAGTAAATATACACAATTCTACAGTCCATCATTATCAGTAAATATGCACAATCTCTGAAGAAGTAAAAAAATCATCTAAATAATTCCACATTAAATAAATCTGTAACTAATGAAGAGGTTGCTGCTAGCAGATACCTTTATATTTCATGGTTTCATCGAAAAATAAAGTGTCTGATGCCCCTGTGGAATAAATTGCCTATATTACATTAAAAATGATAAGCTAGTAATATTGCAATAGGAAATGGATGGCAAACTGATAACAGGCTCATAGTTAGTATCTTAACTTTTTCAGTATGGCAGCATTCACCCTTTGTGGGAGTAGAACCAACAACCTTCTGCATCAAAAGCAAGTACACAACCTGTTGTGCTATTAACAATGCAAGCTGACTTAGCATAAGCAGCACTAAACTTCTCTTCCCCTGCAGCTCTCAGCTCCTTGTAAAATCTACTCAATACTCAACTGCATCTCAACTTCGCAGCACAAGAAAAAGCCAAATTTATTGGGGGGGGGGGTCAAAAGCCCAAAAACCAGGGACACATTAACATTGCTTGTATAATCCTGGAAAGTTGCTAGAATAAACTGCTGTGTTACCACCACACATTTTACTGCCAAGGTCCCTGTGCAAAAGAGTCAGAGCAACATACCACTATGCCAAATCAGCTGCTTTGTGAAAGACAAATGCACCACTATGCCAAGTCACCTGCAAACAGTCAGAGCAACATACCACTACTCCAAATCAGCTGCTTTGTGAAAGAGCGGAAGACTGACACTTAAATGGCTATCATTTAATGAATTCAGTTCTCACCATAGCTGTCAACCTCTTAGCACAAAACACCTGGACCAACCCAGTAATAAGTGAATACAGCCCTCAAACATATTCAGTGAATTCAGTTCTTGCCATAGCTGTCAACCTTAGCAGAAAAAACCTGGACAAAGCCAATAATGGGGTAATACAGTCCCAAAAATAAGGACAAATTTCAAATATTCATCTTATAAACTTAGGTTGTGTTACTATGTATTTTCTGAAGAACATGAAGTCTGAAATTCAAATGCCTGTCAATTTTATTTCTGAAGGAACAAAAACAATTTTCAGCAGAGGCCCAGGGAGAAATACTGCAGACACATGTCTTTGTAAAATGGCAGGACACCAGAGCAAATCCACACAAACACAGGGATAAGATGCAGACTCCACACAGAAGGCACCCCAGCCAAGAATCAAACCAGAAAACCTATAGTTATGAGGCAACAATGCTACCACTGCACCATCAATTTTATTTAACAACAAAAAAAACTATTTTCAGCAGAGGCCCAGGAAGAAATAATGCAGACATGTCTTTGTAACATGGGAGGACACAAAAGCAAACCCACACAAACACAGGGAGAAGATGCAGACCCCACAAAGAAGGCACCCCAGCCAAGAATCAAACCTGAGAACCTGCAGCTGTGAGGCAACAATGCTACCACTGCACCATCAAATATCAAGCATTGCAACATTTAGAAACCACAGATATTATGAGGAACAGATCAGATCAAATATGAGGCAAAAATCTGCATTTTTTTACAAATGGTGGTGGGTAGGGAATCCAGGTCTTTAACACCTGCATACAAGGTACAGGGTTCAAGCCTGAGGTATTCCCTACCACACCACCATGTATATAGCAATTGGGACATTTTCACACACACACACACCTTACCTGTAAACTCCTCATCAGTCCACACAAATCCGTAGCTGCAAAACTCTCTTCATACCCGCCCGTTCACATAAATCCATCCATAGCTGTAAAACACATAAATCCATCCATGTCTCCACACGAGACCCCGCCCATCCAGCTCCAAATCGCAAGATCTTCCCGATGAGACTGCAGCCGCAGTCCGACTCTGATGAGGTTTCCCAGCGAGTTTCCCGGACAGTCTATTGCAGTTGGATCTTGCTCTGACATGTTTCCCAGTCCGGACTGCTGCTGAAACAGTCTGCGCATGCTCCAGACTGTCACAGCATTCCAGTCCACGAATAATTTTGAATTTTTTTTTTATTTTATTTAATTTTATTTTAATTTCTTTATGTTTTACAGCTGGGGGGGCTGCAGTCCGGCAGTCCAATAGCATGGGCCACCCCTGATTTTAAGTGTTATGTTGCCATTAGTAAATTTATTTATTTATTTACTTACTTGTTTATAGCTACATTTTACAACTGAGTTTTATTACCATATTGTTCATTAGTAATCTAGTATATTTGTTATTCCACTGAAGTTTTTTAAGCTGTAATTCACAAACACTTTTCAGCACAAGTTGCATTTTTGATGCACATATTTTTAAATTATTTTTGTTAATTGATCAGTTAAAAAATGGGAGGGGCTTTTCAGTGTATTTAAACCAGGTGCATTATCTGATAATGTCCATATTCCCGAGGATGAAAGCTGTACATGGTTGAGTAAAAACTCTGTTGTATTGCTACTCTATGCAATTTCAGAAATTCCACACAGAAGTTATCAATTGTATTATATTCTATGTCACAGCAGTTGATGTGTTTGTCATTAAGAATTGATTTTGGGGTGGTGCAGGGATGTTAGTGTCACTTGCGACAGTTTTTCATTTCAATTAGAATTTTTTTTTTTTTGGTCCAGTTGGTGCAACACTGAATTTTAATGCAATTTGCTGAAGCCAGGATACAGACTGGTCTACTTTGAAACAGAGTGCATTACAGATGGTTTACTATCAAAATGTTGAAATTCATATAGTCAACAGTCATAACGTTGAAAGTCATTTCACCAAATGTTCAAAATACTGAAAAAAAATGTCAAAGTTTAAGTGGTTGAAAAATACCTGCAACACTAACAGTAGTGTATTTGCAGGGGGGCTGTGCCCCCCTACACCCCTGCTACTTATATATTAAGACTCCGGGATTGCACAACAGTGCTGACAAAGGTATGTTCTTGTCCTGTTGTCAACATAATGTCGACAGATAATTTGCATGCACTTCCTGCTGACCAAATGAACTACTTAATATTGATGTGTCGACTATATGGGTAGATCAAATGAACATTAGACCATATGAATTTAAACCTTTTGATAGTAAACCCATTATAGACAATTCTGGCCCTGCCTGCCCATCTGATGCATCCTTAATGTTTACAAATAAGGGCCAAATTCAATAAAGCCTAGACTAAGTGTACAATAAGTGTACATGATATGTATTCAAGAACATTCTTATTATATTTTTTGTGCATTCTAGTCACTCAGAAAGATTACACTAAGTGTACATGTAGTCTGCACTTTGTGGTAACCTGTATGAATCCCTGTCAGTATTTAAAGCTGCAAGAATATCGGTAGGAAAACTAAAATTAGGAGGAAGAAGGTGTGTGTTATATCTGTGTTGTTTGCTCACTCAGAGTGGTGTATTATCTGCTTCAAATTTTTTCTTACTTAGAATGTCTCTCAGACTGTAGTAACAAGACTGATGAACTTGCTAATTTATGGAACAGTATACACATGATAATAGAAATGCTGCACCCCCCCCCCCCCACTTTGGGCTGCTGGTTGGTTATTAAAGATCAAGAGTCATTGCACATCATAGACAAAGTGAATCTGCCTGTAGTGTTAAGCTTTGATTACTGTACATTTCATATCTACAGCAATATTTTTTTTCAGCAGTTTGACCTGCATTTCTGCTGGTTTGGCTTCCTTCTGTTAAAAAAAGATCCTGCCTTAAAGGAAATTATATCTCAGGAGTTTCCAAACCTTTTTTTTTTTGAATGCTTGCTGTCTTATCAATTTAGACTGGGATCCTGCAGTCTGGTCATTTTCCTCCTGCAAGGATTTTCAGCATCCTTTGTTAGAAGAGTTCTCCAGCATTTTATAATGGTAAGAAGTACTTAATTCTTGATTCTTGTTTTTGTAGTATTGTTTTTGCCCTCACAGTATTCTAAACATTTATTTCAGTGGCTACTATAAGCTACCCATTTATTAGTGTCTTCATAACTTTGACTAACGTGGACACATGTTGAGGCTCATCTAATTAAGGTCAATGGCTAGCATGTTTCCTTCTTTGTGAGTCCTGTCTCCACAGAGAAGTGCATTTATACTTACCTCTTATTGCTATTGATATTGATAACTGTACTTTTGTAGCCTACCTCCTCCTAGAGGACACCCTGTTACATACTTTACCACCACAAATCAGTTTTTCAGGGTACTCTATTTTTTCTTTTCCTCAGAAAACTTTGGTACCTATTTTTAGCAGTGTATCAGTTCACACTGTTATTTTTACATGTTCATAGTATATTGCCTGGATTCAAATGTCAGTTTCTGTCATGGAAAGGATTTTAACTTGTAAATTCCATGTTCTGTTGAAATTACAAGGACCATAAACGGAATCCTCAGAAGAGTAAGACAACAGGTATGACCATATAGAATATATAATAAGTCAGGGGTTTTACCATCTCAAAGCATTCCTTTACTCCAATGTGTAACAATCTCAGACTGATAAGTAATAGGGGTGTGGCATGTGTAGCCTCCCACTTTGAGGGTTACATGGAAGTGAAGCTCCCTTGAAAAGTATTTGTTGGCATTATAGCATGTTTTGAGTTATGCAGAATTGAATTTGTGATTGTAATTTATTTTGTTTGAGGAACTTCCAGTTGTCAGCCTCACACTTCCGATTGGGAGCCTTGACACCATCACCATTATTTTAAGCACATCTGTGATTTGGACCCTTAGCATCCTGTTAAGATTTGTAAATATATACCTCACAGTTTTTTTTATAGGCAGCCCAGACACCCCTTATGCACTCACCTTTACAGATATGATTTGTTGGTTTGCTCACTTACTGTTCTATTCTGGTGCTGTCTTCAACATAAGTAAGTTCAGCTGGCAGGAATGTTTGCATTAAATAGTTCATTTAGCACAATAAAGTTACTATGCATTTTTCATTAAAAAAATCCATAGATGTCTTTTAACACTAATCTGAGACTAAATTTATTATCATTTTCTGTTTCACTATCAAATGTGCTTACACTGTTATTTTTATTAAATACTACAGTGCTAAATGTTGCTTCCTACAATCATTTTAACATGATGTATTCAGCATTCCAGTCAATATAAAGTGCAGAGGAAAATGTCACAACTATACTCAAACCCATTCTCAACTTTCTTTCTCTAAAATGTGGAACATTGCCTTTCAGAAATTGAAACAAATGAGCAATATGTGGAACACTTACTAAACAATGACTAACTACTTCAATTAGGAAGTTCACAGTATGGTTACTAATTAATCTTTTTCTTTTTCATGCAAGCAATACATTTTAATGAATTAATGCCATCCAGTATTATTTATTGAGGATATTTATTTTAAAAAAATGATAAAGAATGTGTATGAGACCCTTTCAGTGTGGAATATAGAATTTGCCAGAAAAGTACATTTAAACTACTACACTTAACTTGAATATAGAATTTTTAAGGATTGAAATGAAGAATGCTCCTCATAATGAGGTTCACTTTAGGGGTACAGCCTCTCTAGAGTATTAATATGTTTTATAAAAGTGAGCACTACTTCTAATATGCAATAAAAAATAAGTGAAAAGAAACAGACATTACAGAGAAGGTATTAGCACAGTACATTTAATGCTTCCTCTGCATGCTGATTTACACTTCCAATGGGTATCAATGAATAGCTGTTGAGTACTTACAAAGAAGCCAAACACTCGAATACACAAAAACCAAACTGATGAAAAAGGAAACAGGTAGACAAAATAGTCCAAGCAGTCACAATGAAATATACAGGCTGATGAAGTTACTGTTAAACAGTAACGAAAATGTTTGTGGATTTAAAAATAAACTTACGTTCAGTATATTTCATTGTGACTGCTTGGACTGTTTCAACTTACAAAGAAGCTACAGAAAACTGACGGATTTCCAACTGGCTTACAAACAGGATGTAGGAAATGAAAACAGGGAAGTTACCTTCTTTAAAAGACCAGTCCTCAACCGAGCTCCCCAAGGTTTTGTGTTCCATCTGAAAATATAGCAGTCCACATTAGATTTAATTATAAAGTTTTCTGAATAACAGAAAATGGCAAATAAACTTTAGAAAGGTCTAAATGTATAACTCATGGTGACAGTCTGAATTCTAAGACTAATGTAATGTTCATAGAAGCTAATTAAATTACTTGCGGTGGGGTTCGCTTTAATGAGACCATGCTGTTCTGTGTCAATAATTGATAAACTAATATTAGCTTTGTCAATGAGTGTCAACAAACAGTCTACAATATTTAGATTTTTTTTTACTGAAATCTTAACAGTTCATCATGTGAATAAGAGGTTAATACCTGTCTAGTCTTTCTTGGGTAAATATTGTTCATATGTTCATAGGTGTGTACTAGGCTAATGGCCCTGAGGCCTTTACAAGCCTAGCCATAGTATTACCCTGGCATAGTGCGACCCAACCTTAGTTTCCAGGGCCTCTGTCCAGTAGAGCCACTGGTGTTATCCCCAGGGTGAATTTTCTGTTTCCCATCCACTCATCAAGATTCCTCTTGAAGAGGGTCAGCGAGGTGCTCTGCGTGACATGTATAGGAAGTCGGTTTCATAGCATGGGCAGTCAGTTAGTTATGAACCTGACCCTCCAGCATGTTCTGTTGATTGTGGTAATGAGGTTGAGATTTCTGGAGCGTGTGGTATGGAGGGATTAGGTTCATAGGTTCATAGGTTCATACTAGGCTATCTGCCCTAGGGCATTTATAAGCCTAGTATGTGCCTCTGTCTAACAGTGACACAGAAGTGATACCAGGATAAAACCTACGACTCCATCCACCATCATTATTTCTCTTGAGAGTGAGTCAATGAGGACTCACTAACCTGACTGGGATTTTATTCCAGTCTGAAGGGAGCCTCTGGTATGAATCTGTCCCTCCAGCATGTCCTATTTATTTCAGTGCTGAGGTTTAACTGGTTTGGAGTCCTGACATGGCTCCAGCAATTCTAACCATGGGGTTCTGTCCTGAGCCCAGTTTGCAACCCATCTAGTGACATAGGGGTTTATTTTGCTGGTGAGCTTATCTATATAATGCCAGTTAAACTGGGTAGGATCCAGTGTCTGTAGGTCCTCAATATCTTTATTTATGAGGTCCATGATGATCCTTTCCCACTTTTGCACAGCTTTGCTAGTCAGGCTTATCTCTTTGGGTACATGTCCTGTTGTAAGGCTGAGGATTGACAGTAGTTTTTGGTTTTGGGTTTGCTCTTCTTAGTTTGTGCTGAACCTGTCAGCTAGGATGTTGGCAATGTCTGTGGGATCAGTGTATTTTTTCATTTTTGACTAATTGATGTCTTTAGATGTAGCATTTCTAACAGAGCTGGGTCAGACATGGCATTGTAAGTCAAGCAGAGATCACCTCTATGTAGGCGATATGAGACAGAAAATAGATGGAGTTTTTTTAGTCTGTCCATATAGGACAAGTGTTTAAAGCCTAGGATCCTGTTTGTGAGGTACTTTTGCAGCCTCCCCAGTTGTTGCAGGTGTCTAGTGAGGTACATGCCAAATGGGGCATTGTACTCGATGACTGGCCTAATGAGGGAAGTATAGAGGGAGACAATGACCTCTTTCTTCCTGGATGCAAAACCCTTAGTAATGAGATGTTACTAAGGTAATATGGGGGAGGTAAAATAACCCCATTCTGTACCTTACAAAGACCCTTCCCATAATACTGCAAGACAATTTGGAGGCTAGTGCTGTGGGGGTAGTTTAGTGTAAAGATCGGGAAAGGGAATTGTTTTCTTTTTCGATGTTTAAGTAATTTGGTATTATGTATGCTCAGTCTTATATTTGTCTGTAAATTGTGTTCGACATTAAGTTTGATCATATATAACAAAATCATACAAATATACATGTATTATTGTGGAAAGTTTAATGTCATTCTTTTTTGTCTTGGAGTCAATGAAAACAGTGAAACCTATAGTGAAACTGGTTAGTTATCACTCCTTGATTTTTTTTTGGCTTCTACCTAGTCTTGCACAGTACCTGGATGAGGCCCTTTGTTATCCTGAGATTTCTTGGCTGCTCACACCTGTTGCAATTTGTTTATAACAAATGCCATATAATACTTGTGTGCTGCCATCAAGGTACAGCTGTCTTAGAATGTATTGCTGCTATGTAACTGTTGTGGACTACATAGTGTGTATATGTATACAGCTACATTGATCTCTCTCTCTCTCTAAATATATATATATATATATATATATATATATATATATATATATATATATATATATATATGTACACACACACACACACACACACACACACACACACACACACACACACACACACACACACACACACACACACACACACACACGGGTCTACTTTTATATACTGAATGGCTATTCTTTATTTTATTTATTTATTTATTTATTTATTTATTTTTTATTTTATTTATTTTACATTTGTTAACTGGGATAGTCTGACTGAATACATGTCCATTTTCAGTGGAGGCCTGGGGAGAAATGCTCTGAGGTTCATAATGCACATACACATATAGTACATTTAGCAAAATAGTGGTTACATACAGGTTACAGAAATGAGAGTACATGTATTTTTACAGATAGGATCAAACTTTTTACATTTAGGATTATGACACAATAAGTAACAGTTTATACAGTTTACCCTTCCTGGTATGGAGAGGGAAGAAAGTAAAATAAAAACATTTGAATTTAGAGGCAACTGAGAGATAGAGCAGATACTAGTCAGGGTTAGAACAGGGACATAACCAGTGTGTTTTCAGGTAATTCTTGAGCTTGTTTTTGAATAGGGTAAGTGATGATTTTAGGGTCAAGTCAGCTGGAAGTGAGTTCCATGTCTTTCCAACAGAGTTGGCAAACAGCATGTCTCCAGCAGAGTGGTTGGATTTGACTGTTTGAACTAGGAATCTAGTGGCTGAGCAGAGTGGGAGGTAGGAACTGTAGGGACTGATAATACTTTTTAGTGCAGGTGTGTTTTCTGGCTGGTAAAGTATTTTCTGGACTACTGTGAGCTGATTGAATTGCAGTAATTGAAGCAGTTCCAACCACCTTAAGAGATTTAGGTTGTGGCAGTGGTGGGTCTGGTAGGGGGTGCCAATAGCAAATCTGGCAATGTGATTATAGCAGGATGATAATTTAAGATCTGTTTTGTTCAAGTTAGAGAATAGAGGTGAGGCATAAAGAAGGGTCAATAGTAGAAGGGATCGGGCAATTGCAGTTCTAGCAAGTGGGGTGAGGAAAGATTTGATCCTATAAAGAGAGCCAAGTTTTTTATTGACGGTTTTTATAGTTTGATTGATGTGTGCATCAAACCTAAGTTTATTATCAACTATGACACCCAATAGTTTTGTTTGAGCTTCCGGGGAGATAATGGTGCCATTATTTGCTGCTATGTTGAAGTGTGGTGGTGGTGGGGTCTTGCCCATAGGGGGAAGAGATGCAGCTTAGTTTTGTTGGGGTTCAGAATCAGACGTTGATTTGAAAGCCAATTATATTTAAGACCAAAATCACGATTGCAAAATATCCAAAATGCACATACCCAAATGTCAAAATCCCGTAAATGACCTGTTTTAGCTGCAGAATACATGTTCTATGTCTTTCCCAGAGTACTTGTGTTTAAATAGAACTCTGGAACTTTAACACGCTAGCCATTTTTCCTATGATCCTGTTGAGGTTCAAAAATGTAACGTGCAGTAAGTTAAAGCATAAAGTATGCATATCAAGAGACACACCATGTATACTGGTAGATGATGCCATCACTTCTACTTCCCTGGAGTACATTCCTACTTTACCTGCTAGGAAAGCTCTACTGCATCAGATAGGTAGAGTGAGTCATAAACGATATGAAGAAACATATAAACCTGATCCGACTCTTGCAATGTTGGATTTGAATGTTTCCTTTTCAAACAGGCATATTTGTTGAAAAGAGAATGGTGGATGAGTGCAGTGGAAACATTGCAGTAGTCTTCAGTACTATAAATAACTTGTTGGATCTTAGCAGAGCCACCATTTGTATTATGGATGGCACCCACTTTTGTAAAGGTGTTTTGTGCAGACAAGTGTGCATGGCCTCAGGAAATTTGGAGGATATAGCAAATCACTGCCACTTTTGTCTTGCTTAATCTCTGAAAAGTTCTTAAAGACTTACAATATGATGTTGCACTGTATATTTTATTTATTGGCTGACAATGGTTTTTGAATTAGCCTACAGTTTGTGTTATGTGATTTTTGAAGTGGTAGCTATTAAGAGCATATGGCTAAATATTAGTGGGGCTACTTCCAAAGGATGTCTATTCCATTTTGGATAGAACATCTGGAGGAAAGTGCAACATCTTGGGCTAGCTTCACCGTATAATTCTTCACTAACATTTCAAATGTCTGTAAAAGGTATGGTAGCATTAGCGTTCTTGCCTGAAGAGGAAGTACTGCCTACAGTACTCTTAAAGGAGTCTTTCCCTGTTGAGGGTAAAGAGTTGGTCAAGTATTTTTCAGATTGGTATGTTTTAGGGAAATTTGCCAATAGAACTATGGCATTTACTAGATTTCCACCACTTTCCCCTGTAACATTCTGGAACATTTCTGTCTTGAATGCATTGTTCTTACCATGCACTCAAAACTCCGTGGAGGCATGGCATCACTGGCTTAAGTGTGTACTTGGTGCTCGAGCTACAGATTTGTCAGTTTTACTGACAACCCTTGCTAGGGAGCAGAATCATGTTGACGAGTTACAGGCAAGACTAGCAGCAGGTTGCCCTACTTTGCCTAAAAAAGAAAACTCCTGCAGAGGCATGCACAGCTTGAGAGAGAGAGAGACTTAAGTAATAAAGGCAGCTTTTCCCCTATTGAATTAATTCAAGCAATTGCGAGACTGCTGAAAATGTGATTGACACATCTTTGTTTTCCTGAAAGTATGTCACAGATGTTTAGAAAAGAGTAGTCACAATATGTAAGAGGTCCATGGGTGTTGCACAATGCAGTAATGAAATCATTTGATGAATTCATTTACACAAATCCAAAGGTACGAAGTGTATGAATATATTTATTTATTTATTTATTTAACATTTGTTAACTGGGAAAGTCTGACTTGGATGGAACGTAGACAATTTTCAGCTGAGGCCCAGGGAGAAATACTCCAGATGCATGTCTTTAAATGTGGGAGGAAACCAGAGCACCCGGTGGAAACCCACACGAATGCAGCAAGGACATGCAGACTCCACAAAGAAGGCACCCAAGCTGAGAATCGAACCAGAGAACCTCTTGCTGTGAGGCAACAATGCTACCACTACACCACTGTGCCATCCACAAATATTTCATTGATGAATTACTAATACTGGTAGTTTGAGGCTGCTAAAGTTGAGAAGATGCTGCATGGGTGTTGGATTTGCAGTAACTGCACGTTTGGAAGCACTATGGGATGTTGTTTAGAGGATGCACACGTTAGCATTGTTAGATTC
Source organism: Protopterus annectens (assembly GCF_019279795.1). Lineage (NCBI taxonomy): Eukaryota > Metazoa > Chordata > Ceratodontiformes > Protopteridae > Protopterus > Protopterus annectens. Next base: position 151,371,843 of record NC_056736.1, on the reverse strand, counting down.
AGTATTATGAGATTTTGGTTATGTAAATCTCTTTCTTCTGGGATTTTGGTGTTTTGCAATTACATTATTGTAGTCTCGGGCTTTTGCTCTTTGGTATAATAGCCGTTCGGTATATAGAAGTAGACCCTTATATATATATATATATATATATATATATATATATATATATATATATATATATATGACATACATATACATATAGATAGAAATAATTAGGATGATATAGATAGATATTTATAGATATAGATGCAAGTATTTAGTCCCTCACACTTTATTGAACTTTATTGACATAGTCAAATATTGAACAGCTTAACAAAAGATAGCACCTTCAAACTAAAAAAAAAAAGTATGAGCATTTTCCCACCCTGCACCCCTGTGTGGTGGCATATATATTCCCTGTTAATTACATATACCAACATTGACATCCCACAACAGTAGGGAAAGGGCTAATCCCTCATCCTCACTGTTCTCAGATGACAGAGTTCTCCTTCATTTACATGTACTCAGTGTGATGACTTTTGATATGTATTGCTCAATGTTAAGCCATTCAGTGGTCTGTCATATTATTAAAGTAACAGGGACTTGTATACAAATGTACACACACACACCTATATGTGTATATATATATAAATATATATTGATATTTATGGTTGTATATACATACATATATATATATATATATATATATATATATATATATATATATTTATTTATTTATTTATATGTGTGTGTGTGTGTGTGTGTGTATTTGTTTCTGTGCATTTTTGCATATCACATTTTATCTCTTGTTTTCTAACTGTTGTAAGCTTATTTAATAATTACCTTACAAATTATTGCTGCACTGTGCCTGTCGTAGTTTTCAGGTTCATTGGTACTTACTAGGCTATTGATCGGTGAGGATCATAATATAAAAAGGTAGTGTTTAGCCCTTTTATTCTATGAGCAAATATCTCAGAAATGGGCCAAACAAGAATAGTTTGTGGTATTTACATCTTTCCCCTTTCCATAAGGGGTAGGGGTGCTAAACTTGGGGTGTATTTGTGGTTACCTTTCCATTCAGTCAAATTATTTTAATAGACTAATAAAGAATGTATTTATTGATGTTATTTATTTATTTTATTGTGTTTATTTTAGTTTATTTTGCTTTTTGTTTAGTGGGTTTGTGTAGCTGGGTTTAGTGAAAAAACCCTTTTCTGCTGAGACCTAAGGAGAAAAGCACCAACGATTACAAATATTTTTAAAAAAACATTCATCAATATACATCAATAGAAAATAAGTAATATACATTAACAATTACACATTCATTTGCTAATTATTTATAGAGTAAAAAAGATTCATTACTAGATGTTGAACATTGAACATCTGAAGTGGTCTTTTAGTGGGTTTGTCACAGAGATAATAGATCATGTGATAAATTCTTAAAGTTCAAATTAATGGAGGTGACAGAATTAACTGGGTAGTGCACAGAATGTTAATATTGCAGATAAGTGGTGGGATATAAATCAGGTTCATAGATAATTATATATGTATATGGCTATCATTAAGTTTATATTAGAAGACAGAGGTGGGGTGAGCAGTGTTATAGAGAAATATAAAAATTCAGACAATATATTTAATATGGGTAACTTTTAATATCTCTTCAGCAATAGAGAGAAGTATAATACAAATCCTTTTCACTTGTCTATCATGTAAACTGTGACATGAAATCTTTGACTAACTTGCATGTAGCAAAACTTTGGAATGATTAATGTTTATAGGGACAAGTATTGCCATATGCCTAGAGGTGACATTTGGATGATCCCTGAAAAATGCCTGGAAGCATCAGTTGGATTTCATACTATATACATTTTTTGCACACCTTGTATACTGTTTTTCTTGCATTGCCTTAATATATAAGCATACTGTATGGACTGCATTTGCTACTAGTTAGTGATGTATCAGCAAAGTTAACTAAAACAAAAAAAAACCTTGATCATTAAAGTTTCAGTCAAGCTAATTAAAACCTACCTCAGCCACTAACCCTTTGTCCCCCTTTACCTGCTCAATCTCTCTGGTCAATATTAAAGCTCTGCCTAAATTTATCCCCATCTTTAGTCAAAGGTTTAACATTTGTCATTATTAAGCAATGTAGCAACTAGTATGGTTACTTATTCATTTATTTTCAATTTGTTAACCAGTTTAGTCTGGCTGGGCAGATGCTCTTTTTCAGCAAAGATCCGAGAAGAAAAAAATCCATATACAATATTAAGTTTGTTACAATGAAATACAAATTTAATCAAGCATACAAGGAGAATAAGATTCATCTAGTACAAGCCATGAAACAGACAAACAATCTTAAGAATACATGGATTGAAATGATGTACAGTATCAGATTAGAGAAGCGGGAAAGAAAGACGTGTATGTGAAAAGGAGGGAGAGAAATAGGGAAGTAGGGAAGTATAAGGTATGGAGTGGAGTCTAGTAAGGAGAATAGTAAGGAATGGACAGAGGAATGGACATACGATATAAGTGAGAATTATCTAATGCAGGAATTAGGATTAAAAATGTGCTAGTTACTGAAAATAGAAGTAAAACATACAAACAGGAGAGGATAAGATGTAAGAAAATAGAGACAGCGGAAAAGGGGGAGAACTTAACTTTTTAAACAGGTAAAACTCAAGTTACCTACTTTCACATCTAACTTCTCTAGTGAACACTGCACACTAAACTCTCCTTGTCAACAAGGAGAAATTAATAGTAGGCACTAAAACAGCCATAATTGCAAGGAAAAAAAAAACAAACCAAGCATGTCCAAGGGTCAGCTTCTGGTGATTTCTCCTGTCCACCTGGTCTGGGGTACACAGACAACCCTCTCCTCCTACCACCCAACACTACAACCTGTGAGAGATGCACTTACAGCCAAAAATGGGTAAAGCCTTCTCTCCCACCCAAAATATAAACAGTCAGAAGGAAGGTTAACACACACACACCCACACTAAATCTCACATAGCCCTTAGCCCTTCTAAACCCCACCACCCCACATATAGCAACACTAAATCCACATATGCAGAGAAAACACCAATCACAACCAATGTGTCACATAGTTCACAACACCAGTTGTGCCACCCAGCAACAGCCCCCCTCAAGACAAAAATGTACCTACACTTTAGTCATAGGTGACTCTATAGTCCGGCACACTGATGTCCCTCTCACCAGGTTGAATACTGAAAAGAGACATGAAAAGAGACATGGAGCCCCAGAATGATACCACAATATAAGGATAAAATGATTGACTTCAACAATTGGCTGAGATGGTCTGCACCTGTCACCCTGGGATTCAGGTTTACTGGCTAGGCTCATGCCACCTATAGTGCCTTTTTTAGCAAACTTCAAAGGACAAACCACCACACCATAACAGGTACAAGCACAAAAAAAAAAGGTAATGCTACTCAATGCTAGAAGTCTGTGTCAATATTCACCAAGGATATTCACACCACCAGGCTAGTTAGCCAACACAATGTGTCTGAAATTCTCCAAGTGCGATCCCCCACCATACCCCAAGATTCTACTACACCTTTATAAATATTATGGAAAATATTAAGATAGAACCAAACTACTCATGTCCCAACACCCAAAGCCAACTGAAGTGACAAACTTCATAACACCCATGCAGAAAGTTCAACTGCTGAAATAACTATGTCAAGAATCTTACCGAAGATTGCCAAATTCCAATATGAACTGGCACCTCACCTTGTCTCCTGAACCTGATTGACCAGATGACTGCAAACTAAACAGATGCTTGGTGCCAGAGCGCTCAATGCCAAGAAATGTATTGTTATCCTTTGGGAAAAAAAAATGTCCATGAAAATTACCATATAGGGCAGTACACACTACACACAGAGTTGATAAGAGACATTGTCCCACTGTGATAGCCTAGTACCAACCTATGAACCTATGAACCTATGAAATAAGATGGGGGAGGAATTGCTTCAAGTAGGATCTTTACAGGGGCAGGGCCAGGAGTTGAGTAGATATCCCTTTAGGGCAAGTTTGGACATGATCTAATACAGAGAGGTAGTTTGTTCCGGGAAGTTGAGACTGCATGAGTAGAGAGACTTTTTCCTTTGGATTTATTAGGTTTGGAAATTTGGAGGAGGTGTTAGTCAGAGCTACTAAGCTCCTGGTTAGGGACATAAGGGGCGATGAGAGTTGCTAGTGAAGGACAGGCTAGGGTAGATGAAGGATGGTATATGTCAGTTGAAGTTGAGACAGAAGGAGTAGATTATGGAATTCTAGCCAGTGTAGCTTTTTTAAGGACAGGTAGTGGTGATAGCGATAGGGGAGGTTAGTGGCAAATCTAGTATTTTTTTGGAGGTTAGTAAAGATGGTGGCAGCGTATAGTAGGGTAGGTAAAAGGTAGGCTTGAGCAAGGGATAATGTACATTCTTGTGTAACAATTATTTTTTTTTTTATTTCTGTAGCGCAATCCTAGTTTCTGGTGGGTCCTTTTGATGCAGTTATTGATGTGGGTATCAGATTTTAGTTCATCATCTATAAGTACCCCGCAAAGTTTAATGTAAGACTCAGCCTGAATGGTTGTTTTGTTTAGTGAAGAGACTGAGAAGGAAGATTTGCGGTGCTGGAGTGGTTTGGGGAGGAAGAGAAGTTTAGTTTTATTGAGGTTAAGTAGGAGTTGGTTAGTTGTGAGCTATCTTTCAACAGAGTGTAGTGTGTCTTGAGTGAGGGTAGGTAGATGTGACATATTTTCAGAGGTGCAGATAATGGTAGAGTCATCTGCATATTGTATGAGTTTATAGGGGTGACAGGACTGGAAAAGGTCATTAGTAAAAATGTTAAATAGTAGGGGATTTAAGATGGAGTCTTGGGGGATGCCAGTTTGAACAGGGGGGAAAGGAGAAGTAGCAGACATCCATTTGACAGATTGAGCTCTATTTGATAGGTATGAAGAGAACCAGTTAAGAGTGGAGGTGGAGAGGTTGAAGGAAGCAAGTTTGGAGAGCAGGAGTTTGTGAGATACAGTATCAAAAGCCTTTGAGAGGTCAAGGAAGAGGGAAGACACATTATTACTGAGAGAAGTGGAGACGTAGGTGGTGAAGGACTGCAGTGCGGTAGTAGTACTATGATGAGGGAGAATACCATGTTGGGTTGGAGTAAGGAGATTTTCCTGAATGAGATGTGCAATGAGCCTTTTACGAATACACTTTTCAAGAATCTTTGAGATAGGGGATAGAATAGCAATATGCCTGTAATTTGAGGGGTCAGTGGAGTTACCACCTTTATGCAGAGATATAATATAGGACTTTTTCTGGATGTGAGGGACAAGGTTTTTGTGAATTGACCAATTAATAAGTATAGAGACTGGATAGGCAATAGAGGGGGCTGCGAGTTTAAGGTATAAAGGAGGCATGTTGTCAGCTGAAGAGGAGCAGGGTTTAAGTTTATAGAGTAGAGACCTGATAAATGATGTGGGGATCGGCTTGATTGAGAAAGAAGTTTGGTGGGAGGGAGGGAGAGGGGTGTCATGGTTGGTATTTGTATTAGGTTTGATTAGCTTTTGTATAGAATCTATGAAGAAGGAGTTCAGAAAAGTGGCAGTTTTGAGAGGGGAGCTGTTTGGCGAGGGGTTGGGAGGAGTAGGGTTTCCAGGGTGTAAGAGTTTATTAATTATACTCCAGAATTATTTAGGGTTGGAGTGGGGGCTTCTCTGAGGGTTAAGGTAAAAGTGTTTATTGTCAATGGCGATTAGTTTTTTTGTGGTGATTTGAAGTTCCCTATAGTGATGGAGACCGGAGGGGGTTTTGAGTTTATTCCAGGTTTTCCCTGCATTGTCTCTCTTCCACATGAGGGAGATAGTACCTCTGCTTATCCATGGAGCAAAATTGGTTTTAATTTGAACTCTTCTAGTAGGGGCCATGGGGTTGAGAGTGTTAAGGAAGATGCTACTGAATTTGAGAACAGCTTCTTTGAGGGGAAGGTACTGGAGAAAAGACCAGTTCATTAATGAGAGTGTTTCATTAAATATATCAGGGTTAAAGTTAGGTAGATTTTGACAGTCCCTGTATATGTGTGTCATTGAGGGTTGGGACAGGTGATGCTGTGTAGAAGTATTGTGATGATCGCTAAGTATGTCAGGTTGAATAGAGGGGTTATGACATCGGTCAGAGTTTGAGGTAAGTATCCAGTCTAGGATGGAGCTGGTATTTGATTGCTGATTAATACAAGTTGGGGAAGTGATGAGTTGAGAGAAGTCATATAGATTAATGCTAGCTTTAGGGGAGTTGGTGGAGAGAGTATTCCAGTCACTATTGACATCCCCTGTAATAATGGTTTCATAGGAGATGGCTTGAGAGATCCAGGCAAGAAAAGGTTCAAGCATAGGGATATTGTTACCAGGTGGTATGTAGATAGCAGCAATGGCAATCTTTTTTTGATCGTTTAAGTTACAGTTAACTAAGAGAATCTTGGCAGGTTGGAAACTAGGGGGTGTATGGTAGGGTGTGGATAGAGATGATTTCTGAGTAGAGGGATAGCTACTCCTCCACCATTTTTTGTTGGTCTGTCTTGGTGGAAGATATTATAGTGAGAGGGTAGGATTTCTTTATTTGATATGTTGGTTTTAGCCAGGTTTCAGAAACGGGGAGGATATCTGGAGAGTGTAATGTTATCCAGGAGTGTAGTTCAGGGACTTTGTTTACTGTACTACGGATGTTGAGAGTTATGCTTTTAAGGTGCTGTTCAGAATAGGTAGGCTGAGATAGAGTGGGAATCATGGTGGAGGTAGAAATAGAGTAGGTTGAGGGGTGAGAAGAGTTGACAATAGGGCTAGGGTTAGAATGAATATCTCCTGCAATAATTAGGATAAGAATAGGGTTAAAGGGGGTATCCCTTAGAGGGTGTGGAATAAAGAATTTGGATTTGAGTTTAGGGAGGTAGTTCAGTTTATCAGAGAGAGTGTATTTGACGATATGTAAGATGTGATGAGAGAAAAGAGATGCTATAGGGAAGCAGTAAGGTGTAGAGTTGTGTGATTTTGGGAGCGGAAAGGTGGGATGGGGTATAAGTCAGATAGACGATTATGGTAGGGTGTAGTTATTGTGAGAACAGTAAGTAGTGGTATTGATAGGAGTAGGCGCAACATCATGTTTTAGTTGTTAGAAGGTAAAAGGAGAATTAAAAAGAGGGTGTGAGTAGTGTAAGTAAGGTGAGGTACACTACTAGCTAGGTACGTGGAATGTGGATGGTAGTTAGAATAGAAAGAGTCAAGGGGAGGGAAAATAGTATGAGGAAATTGTTGGGAGTGGCAGTGGAAAATGAAAGAGTGGATGTGATTGGATGGAATATGGTGGGTGGGGAGGGGCAAAGGGGGCGTGGCAAGAACAGGATGAGGATGTAAGTGAAGTTGGGTGTGTGGGAATGGGGGTAGGGTAGGGGAGCAGAGTGAGCCTGAGCGGAGCGAGAGAAAATGTAAAGGGTTGGACCAGATTGTAGTAACTTGCTATCCCAAAAAGCAATCTGTTGAGCAGGTAAAAAGCTGCTGAGTGAAGGTCTATACCAGCAGAAGTCTTAGTTTGAACAAATCTCATTAAATGCACTCTTTGTGAGGGTACATTGAATAACTTACTAAACGAACTTAAAGTTGTTGACATGAGGCAATTGAGTATTTTATATGAGGGGGCTGTGAGTGAGTACAAGAACAAAATTAAGAAAAGGTCTGGGCAGAAGCAGGCCAGAGTTAGCTAGATGAAGTTCTGGTAATGTACGAGCACATATTCAAACCTACTGTACAATACAATTTTAAAAAGCAGAGGTTGGACATACAGATTATCTTTTTGGTGTTTTTGCTGACTGTGAGATATTTTTCTTATGTGCACTTCTCACTGGTTGCAGGTAGAGTAGTTGAGGTCCCGGTAGAGCAGGTTACCTGATTCTACGAGAGAAATAGGAGGAAGAGGGGAGAGTTTAGTTGGCCAGACAAGCTAAGATGGTAGGAAAACAAGTAAACCAGCAGTATTATATAGAGGATGTGAGCGGGGTATAGGAGTAAAGAATATTGCAACAGACATTCAGGTCAAAGCAGCATTACATGGAGCAGTATAATCAACATAAAGCTACCTAGAGATAAGTACTAACATAATCAACCAAGTATAGTCAACATAAAACTATCTAGAGAGTGAATACTAGCAGATATTGAGGCCACAGGTTATGGTAGACTTTCATCCATATCTTTACAGTTGATTGTTTTGGATGTTACAGTTCATACTTGACAAACCACTAATTCAAATGCACATTAAAATACAGCATTGATATGAGCAATAGTTTGTGTGTAGCAGTTAGGCAGTTGCGTATGCTGATAGCAGTAAAAACATTAGTTTAGCAGCAGTAACACCAAGTCTAGAGAATTCCTTGAAGCACAGTGGTTGTGTATTCAATACATGCAGTCTCCGTACCATGAAGTCCTCAGTTCTTGTTCAGCTTAGACCATGCTAAGTTCCACAATATATTGAAAATAAGTTCCCTTGTTTATCCGCACATAAAAATACTGTGATATAAAAGCTTAACCTAATGAAAACAGCTGTGCATCACCAAGAGCCTTGATCCTAGTTTAACTAAAGGGGAGGTAGGAAATAATGGGGGCGAATGCCAGTAGCTCAATATTTTAAGTTGCTAAGGATGGTGGGAAGAAGGAAGAATGACAGTAACATATTGTGGGTGTGGATGGCAAAAGGCTAGGCTAAGATCAGATTGTAGGATCTTGATATCTCAAAAAACAATCTATTGAGCGGGTAAAAAGGTCTATAACATCAGACATCTTAGTTTGAATAATTCTTATCAAATGCACTCTGTGTGAGGGTTCATTGACTAACTTACTGAATGAACTTAAATTAAGGCTGTTTACATGAGGCAATTGGGTATTTTATATGAGGGGGGCAGTGAGTGAGTAGAAGAACAAAATTAAGAAAAAGGGTGGGGTGAGCAGGTCAGAGTTAGCTAGATGCAGTTCTGGTGATGTATGATCAGATATTCAAACGTATTGTAGAATACAATTTTAAATAGCAGAGATTGGACATAGAGATTAGCTTTTTGGCATTTTATGGATAACCAACTACTAAGAAATAAAAACGATAAAAATCTTTGAGTATTTTAATTATCTATACAACTGTAGGTCACCATCTCACCCAAAAAAATAATCATTACTCTTCACACAAGCTGACCCCCACTTCTTATGCATGCATTCATACTCACATATGCTGACATTGTTATGAAATCCTCTGTAAGGTTACTAGCATCAGGAAGGCTGAGACATATCTTAATGCCATAAACATCACATTCTCATCCACTGCACATAATATATACTCAGTACTTGGAGTTACACATTTCTAGAATATAAGTCGTCATCTTCCTGTAAACAGCATACAAAACATCTTAGTAGTCAGTGACTCATTTGTTATGCACAGATGAATTTTTTTCACATTAAACTGGGTAAGAATTTGGAGACAGTTAGTTGCCTTTCTTGTATCAGGACCCATAACATTATAGAAGCTATAAGTTTCTCAAATCAAGCAGACATGGTTATAACTGCTAGTATCCCAAGTAGATGTAAAGAATTTGAGGCATTCAACTCAGATGGACATACAGAGAGACATTACAAACTTACATTTATACCAACAAATAAAAAAGACTCATGGGAAGGATGGAGTAAACTCAGTCTACTGCTAATGTATGGAATGTGTTACCACTACAGGTTAAACAAAGTGCCACTTTGGCTACTTTTCAGGCTTGTCATAATGACTGGATGGGAAAGTAGAAATTTACATTACAGCTATTGTGAATAGCTGTTTTGGATTTAGAAATTGAGCACTATTAAGAACTCAGAAAGGTTGGCAAAAACATTTAAGTAGGTCTACTGTTGTTGTGATAACTTGTCTAGTATTGTTCCTAAATTCCTATAAAGGATATCACTTTGCACTTTTCCAACACAGGCACAGCTCTGAGTCCAAGTGCAATGCAAACATAACTCTGAGTGATGCCCAGATTGAAAAATTAGTTAATCGGCTTTAATAGTAAGCTAAGTGACAGCTGTCATAATAAGGAGGTCTAGTATCTGTCAGTTTGGGATGAGGTGATTAACTGGGATACTTACTTTGCAAGGGATGGCTTGCACTTTACTTATCATGGCTTCCTGCCCTGCAGTTCTCTTTTAGGCATAGTTCTTCTTTTGTATGTGCTAATCAAACAACACCTCACTAGTTCCATTTCTGACCATATTGCTCTACTCAGTGACAGCAGTCTATATAATAAGATGCCTGACTCAAGCCCCTCCTGCAACTTGAAAATCTGCATATTTATGTAGTAACATAGAAATGGTTTTATTGCAGATATACCAATACATCTACACCAGTGTTCTCACCTGTCACACTCTAAGGGTAACGATTGCTATTTGACAAAGGTACTTTTATCACCAAATTGGTTTCTCATCACTCTGAAACAAAAGTTATTAAAGTCCGAAGTACTCTAAATAAGATAAATTATCTTTTCAGAACCTTTCTTTCACTTCCTTTGTCCTACATTTTAATGATGGGAAAATCCAGTTATGCAGCAACTAAGTGAAACACATACATACCAAATGGTAAGCATGTCCTATTATACATTGTCCACTGATTTGAGTCATAAAACATGCCAGATTGACTTTGTAACCTTTTATTATATAACAGTCAAGGACAACCAATAACAATGTCATAAATAATTCATATGCAACATATCAATGAATACCATCAAACCATCACCTCAAGCTGGTTAGAATGTTCTGGCTGCCACTTCAGAGTAAACCAGGTGTGTATTCCTAGATACCTGGGGCTTGGTGGCAAACCCATTTAACTCATTCTTACAAGCCATATACTCCTTGATGCAGACACCAGAGAAATCTGGGTCCAACTTGAGGAGAGCCAAGGCCACCGAACAAGAGTGGGGGGAACACAAGGCAGGGGGGTGAATCCATAAGGCCACTACCTGACCCTGCATAGAGGGTTGAGAGAGAGGGATGACATGCCTGCTTATTAATTCTGCAATTGATTATATTAGCAGAATGTAAGCTATTTTGTTTTCTGATTTTTATGAGGAAAGTAGTAGAAATCAATTGAATATTCAGTATGCAAATGTTGAAGGTATTTTGTATGATTTACTGTTGGACAGGGTACTTACACCAGACTAATACGATTTCACTAAAAATGGCTATCCTTGAATTCCATCTATCTTTGGAATTCCTAAAATTCATAAAGATTTATACAACCCCCGTGTGACCAATCATTGAAGCTAATGGCTCTAAAACATATAGTATAGCTAAGTTTATTGACAAGCGGTTAAAAAATACAGTGAACAATATGATGCATATATACAAAGATTCTTGGGATTTGTTGGTTAAGGTACCAAATGATATAGATGCTGATGGACTCATTTTGGTAACTACTGATAAAAAAATACCTTTTTTCTACAATACCACACAATCTGGGTTGCTTTATTTAGTTAAATATACTAGTCTGAATGATAATTTAGTGAAATGTATTACTTCTTTAATGGAAATTGTGTTGCACACCAACTTTTTATGGTCTGATGGTACCACAAACAAGCAGATGCAGAGAGTAGCAATGAGGGCCACATGTGCCCCCATTTTTGCAAACATTTTGGCATTCTGGGAATTTTTATTCAATAGCTCCTTTTTGGGGTGTTGGAGCCTCTATGGTTGCTATTTGGATGATATTATTATCATTTTGTGGGACAAGAGGCTAAGTTGGAATACTGTTTTACTTATTAATACTACCACTGAGTTTTTGGTGTTCAGTACGACTAAACCATTCAAGTTAATTATCCTGATGTTCAATTATAAATTGATGCTGCTAACAATTGTTTTACATCCACCCTGTACAGGAAGCCTACTTACTCCAACTCCCTGTTAAATGTTCATAGTATGCACCCATACCATCAGAAGAAGGCCCTTGTTAAAGGGTAGTTAGTGTGATTAACATGGATGGTATCAGAGGAGGGATGTTTTGTAAATTAATGGTTGGTTCTAAAAGACATGCTATTGAATAGAAGTAATCTCCCTATCATCCTCAAGGACATTTTTCAGGAAGTAAAATAAAATAGGAATAGACTTTTTTATAAACCCCTTTTGGGGTGTAATAATGATATCATAATCTCAGGTGTTGTTAAGGGGAGTAAGTTCAACAAGGAGGCATCTTGACATATAATCAACAAGGGGTTTGGTAAAGGAAATTTTGGTAACCAGCTGGAGAATCGTTGAAATGGGTGGTGCCAATATGAATAATCTAGGACCATGACCGATTGTCACTTTTAGATGGGATATGAATATTAAAAACTACCTTGAAAGACATCATAGTTTTGATTCTACTTTTAAGAAAAATCCCAGGATGTCGAAATGTGGTAGATGTTCCAGCTGCCCCTTTATTTATGAGGGAGAATTTGTTTATGTCAGTGGTTATGGGAAAATTAAATGTATAGCATGGTGTAATTATAGATCAGATAAGGTGGTTTACTTGTCAAGTTGTAAGCAATGTCCATCTTTCTATATCGGTAAGACAGAAAGGTCACTCAAGGACAGAATACATGAACATTTGAGGGAAATTAAGAAAATGGATAGTACAAATGCTTTGTGGTGGCACATATAGGCTAATAAAGGACATTAATTTACTTTTTTCATTATTTATATGATGCACTTGGGTGGGAGAGGTGGACCATGGAAGATGCAACTCGAATGTAAAAAGGCGGAGTAGCAGATTAAGACTAATGCGACCGACCTTAATGGTCTGAATGATTCTATTTCAATCTCTTCTTTCTTAAAATTAAGGGCATTAACTTATTAGGTTCATACATTTTGCATATTTGTTGTTTTTATTATTACTGTCATCATTATTTTATTATTATTTTTTTATTTGCATGGATGTTAACTGAAGTATATTTTTACATTGTTTTACAGTGCTCATTATATGTCTATAAGGGTATGATTATAATGTTTTTAAGTGTCCTGTAGCTTTAAATTAAGGAGTGTATTCATTCAGGAAGTGATACATTGTAACTTCATGGTCTTTTATGGTTTTAAGCAGTTTGTGTGATGGTTACTGTTACTCTGATGAAGTCCCTTTATGTTAGGGGATGAAAGCACTTAGTGTAAGAGTTTTATGGTTTGTTGTTTATTAAAGGTCTTTTTTGTTGCATCGCGACCCATTGTATTTATTTTTTCAGTTACAGACATTCATCTTGGCTTAAATCCCTATCTCATCAGGTGGGTGGTAAACTGGATCACCGACAGGACACTGAAAGTCAAAAGACACCTCCACCGCCGATAGCAGACCTGTCACTAATAGAGTTCCTCAAGGATCTGTCCTGGGACCCTTACTGTTTGGCATCTATTTCTCGGAGGTACCAGCAAAGACAAAAGGCTTGTGGCTGACCAAGTTTACTGATGACTGTAAGTCCGATGCTGTCATTGACTCCCCAAATGATGTTAACATACTGCAAGAGGGTCTCACAGCAACTAATGACTGGTGCCAAAGCCATGACCTCAAGCTCAATGCAAAAAAATGTATCATCATACCATTCAGCAAAAACACGACACCTACTGATTATCACATCAACAGTAACCCCCTAAGCACAAAACCTGTGGTGAGAGACCTGGGCACTCAGGTTGATAACAGCCTGACATTCGACCATCATGTAGCGTCAGTGGTCAGAAAAGCCTTTTACTTGGCTCATCTCATAAGGAAAGGGATTGCATCCAGAAAAAAATGAGGTTATTACCTCTCTATACTCCTCCCTCATTAGACCAATAATTGAGTATAACACCCCATTTCGGATGTACCTCTCCAAACAACTGCACCGACTGGAAAGGCGACTGAAAAATATCATAAAGGGAATCCATGGCCACCAACACCTGTTCTATGCAGACAGGCTCAAATCACTATCACTCTACTCGGTATTGCACAGATTGCTCAGGAGTGATCTGTGTCTCACCTACAAGGCAATCTCGGACCCTGCCCTACAAGAAATGCTCCATATCCGTAAGTCTAACTCCACATGTACTACCCAAAAGGCCTGAAACTAATATGTGACATTAACAAAACCTGCTGGAGAGACAGGTTTGTCTCCCAGAGGCTGCCCCATCTCTGGAATAGACTTCCCATACATGTCAAATAGAGCACCTTGCTGGCCCTCTGCAACCTTGATGAGTGGATGGGAAACCAAAAATTTGTCCCAGGGGTGACAGGTGCTGATTGAGGTTTATTTTTGGGGATAAACTCTTGGCTAGGCTTGTAAGGGCCCCAAGACCATTAGCCTAGTAACCTCCTATGATCCTCTCCTATGATCTGTCTAATAGAGTAATGTTACTCTTATAGCACCTGTGTATCCACAGTTTTGATTACTGTATTATTTGTTTAGTTTGGTGTCAATATAATAATTGACTGAACCTCCTGCTGGGTGAGACAAGTGATGACTGAATCAGAACTTCTTGGGAAACAGGATGATAGGAGAAATTTTAAATAAAAATTATGGGGGGAGGAAAAGGGTACAATTATCCTGCCAGCTCATCACTCTTTCTTTATTAGCCCAGCAGCAATGTGTCCTTTGATGGTGACAGATTGCTAACTAACTTTTAATCTAATCAGGCTATCAAGTGGATAGGAAATCCTTAGGAAAAGCCTTTAATAAGGGTGGCTGTTGCCCTTCGATTTGGCTAATCTGACAGTAAACAGGATAACTTATCTAGAAAAATGGGGAATAAGCACAGTGTGGCACATTCAGGTCCCATACAAAACCCCCCTCTGTGTCCACAAAAGGTGACTTGGCACAAAAGGAAGTGTTGCATCCCTTACCAGTCTCTCCATCTGCCTGAGTTGTAAAAAAATGCAACTGTCCTTAGGCAACAAGCCTCATCACCTGGAAACAGGATGCCCCTCCACATTTCCCAGACACAAGTAATCATATTTGCAAGCAAGCAAGATACATTTGTCCTGATTGAATGCCCAGCAATACCCAGTATCTTTTATATTAGCAGCCTCTATTCAATACCCGTGGACACCTCCTTGTACATAATGTCACCGAGCCATATGTCAGGGCACCTTGACTATCACCTGAGGCAACTATCAAGGACATTTAGCTTTCTGAAGCTCTGATTATAATTCAACTACTCCAAACCCCCTGTCACATTTTGGGCTTCCATTACGGCTACAAAATAAACTAATAAAGGCAGTGCTTGGCTGGGATCCTTGTCAATGAATACACCCATAAATACCACAGAACCCAGAGATCAAGTATCCCAGTTCTTGACTGGTGCCCTGGCAAACACATTTTTCCCAATGGCAGCCATCAAGTCCTTGTTGGACATGTTGTCAGCGTCCAGTATGTGTTTTATTTCATCACTATCCACTAGATCAAAGATATCTGCAAACTCCTCTTTCAATATCGTATCTTTAACTTTGGTGGAAACATATGCTGTGATATGAAAGCCAGATGTTTTAGGGATATATAAAGCCAAGGGTAGATATAGGGGACAAAAATTGGGGATGCACTCATCTGTATGGAATGAGACCTCACTCTCAGAAACCATGACCTCCTCAGACCCCCATGTGGGCATTCAGTAAAGATACATTTACCACCTGGTCAACATCTGTACCTGCCCTCATTCCCAGACTCAAAGCTGTAGAGGCAGCAATGTTTCTCTCTAAGGTTAAGTCAAACAGTTTAACTCGCCCCTCCTCTGGCAAAGAATTTATAAAATCATATAAGCAATTATCAGCATATTGACCCCTACCACTAATTTACTGACTAGAATACCCCTTTTGTAGATCAACTGAAATACTAGTAAACCAACTGTACTTCTGTGACTTTCTCTTAAACAAAGTATACTAATCAATATTTAATCCTTAAGAAACTTCCACAAGGCAAAAGTATAATCTTTTTCATATTGTACAGAATATTCTGTGTGTCATGATTGTTTATACTGCATCACCTCAACAAGTTATCCATTTATATACTGTGCAAATAACATTGTACTCTGCATATTTCAATCACTAAGAAATGCTATTTATATTTGTATGGTTTATTATTACTGTGAATCTTATCCTGTGATATGATAAATTTTGTTTAGTTGTTTGTTGTAGTAATTTTTAATTTGTTACTGGAGCTTTTCTGCCTGGGCCTCCACTGAAAATGGGTTATTCTGACCCAGTGGACTTTCCCAGTCAACAAATGTCAATCAATCAATCAATCAATAAATAATATTAAGTCTTGTAGACCCAACAGAGACATTACGTTGTGCTTCTGTAGATATGCCAGACAATCAGAAAGGGGTGACTTTATGGCCAGAAGGATCTCTGACTGTCTTTTTCCAAACCTACTTAGCTGGAGCTCATCCTTCAGCTGCCCCCTTCTTCAAATTCTCAAAGGTATTCTTGTGGAATACTGTATTTGCTCACCTGTCCCCAGCATATCTAAATTAATAAGCAAGCCTTGCACTTCCTGTGACAGACACAAGCTAATGGACCGTACCATGGCTGAACCTGAATGATAGAAAGAATTACCACAAGGAACCATACAAAAAACATAAAAATAAAAAAGAAAGGAAGGAGGAAGGAAAATATGAGAAACTAAATCACATGAAGTTCCAGTTAATATTAAAAGACTGGATGTTGGGATCCTGTGCTGCTGGAGGTTCTAAAATGTAAAACTCCCAAGATGTTTCCCTCCTCATCCTTTCCTTGAAAATGGCCACTGTGCCTAAAATAAACTGAGCTGCTTGGGGGGGGGGGGGGGCAGAAATGTTGTGTCATATGCTGTACAAACCACTCTAAGAAACAAATGCTGAGGTAAATATTATATACA
The DNA here is from genome assembly GCF_019279795.1 of Protopterus annectens. NCBI lineage: Eukaryota > Metazoa > Chordata > Ceratodontiformes > Protopteridae > Protopterus > Protopterus annectens. The sequence goes on along the minus strand of NC_056736.1, from coordinate 151,354,950 downwards.
ACTGGTTATCCAAAATGCACCACCCACTTAATGAAGTTTAATAAAAGATGAATGAACCAGCACGCAGGCAAATCCACTGAAAATAAAGATACAAAATAGATGCAAAAGTTAATACAGTCATAAATATCTTGGGGTGTAGCCTACACAGATTCATGTTAAGCTATATGTATGGGTTTAACAGAGGCTACACCATTTAGCCCTGGAATAACATGGGCCCTAAACTGTAAAATTCAATTTAGTTCTGCTCTCTCAGTCCTAAGAATTATGTTGTAACCTCTTATGTTCTGAAATAAAACTTCTAAGATTAAAAACTTAAAATTACGGGATGGTCCCTTCTCAAGTTTATGTTTGCATAAAGCATTAATGAGTATGTGTCTGTTAATCTCTGAGAGGTGACTAGATATAAAGTGGTGTCTATTAACTCTACATACAGCTAATTTCAACTCTGAGTTCTAGCTCTGTTGATTCAAAAAATATGTTCAGCAGCTCCATATATCTAAAGGAGCAACTTAAATTAATTTGTTGCCATCTCCGTAAAAGGTCAGGGTATTTATCACAAAAAGTATGCATTTTAAGTATTCTGAGGCCTCTGGGAGTTATTTTATGTTGCAAATAAGCATTAAAGCTTAGACTCTGCCACTGCAGTTTTTTGAATTGGTATACAATGCTTTCAAAGTGTTGCAGTTTAGACATATACAGCTGCAAAGTATCATCTGTTAAATGGTTATTGTTAGGTGATATGGAGGCATGAAGGGGGTTCAAGCAAAGGATTGTAAGGTATATCTACAGGACTACTAAGATGCACCTAACTGTTAAGATCCATTATTGTCTGGTTAGGCAGAAATAACTGGAAACCAGTGCAGAGTGAGCTAGAATCCTTTAATAATTCCAGACAATATTCCAGGTACACAGGGTGAAATAAACTCCTTTAATGATTCCAAGCAATTTCCTAAGCATGTCTTTATTTGCACATAAAAGACATAGAAATCTAAAAAATGTATTATGTTATAAGGAACAGCCTAGGCCATGCTTTCCATTTAATTCTCAGAAAAAAGGAACCTCTAAATGTGGAAACTGTATGCATTTTAAATATATTGATAAAAGATAAACAATAGTACACCCAGTGACAGTCACAGACTTTGAAATCAGAGCCTATGGTAACTGTAACACAAGAAATGTGATGTGCCTAGCAACGTTTCCACTGTAACACATTTTATATAGGAAAAACTAATCAAAGATTTAAAGATTGCATACCTAGTCACCTCTTAGAGATTAACAGACGCATACCTACTAATGCTTTATGCAAGTATAAGCTTGAGAAGGGACCATCCCATAACTTTAAGTTTTTAATCTTAGACGTATTATTTGAAAACATTAGAGGTGACAACATAATCCTTAGGACAGAGAGAACAGAACTAAATTGGATTTTATGATTTAGGGCCCATGTTATCCCAGAACTAAATGGCATAGCATTTCTTAAATCCATACCTAAAGCTAAATATGAATCTGTATAAACCATGCACCAACACACTTCTGACAGTATTAACTGATTGTATCTATTTTGTATCTTTATTTTCAGTTTTATATGCACATATACAGTCCATATATACATGTGCAATTTGTTATTAATGTGACTTTTATTAATGTGTAGTTTTATTCATACTAATGTGGCTCTCATACACAATCCTGTGTATGTATAAATATATGTATATATTTTTAACATTTTTTTAACATTTTAATATATAGTTATAAGGTTCTATCATAATATACCTTAACAGTTTTAAAGTTGGTTTTCTTGCTACTTCTCCTTTAACCAAATTGACTTTTAATTGCTAATTAACTTAGACATGTGACCTTTACATTGTATTTAAACCATATAAGAGCCTTTGTTAGTTGAATTATGCACCTGAGTAACCCTCTGGGTGAAAGTTTTTACTTGCATGCTTGGGAAATTGCTTGGAATCATTAAAGGATTTTAGTTCACCCTGTGTACTTGGAATATTGTTTGAAATTATTAAAAGATTTTAGTTCACCCTGTGTATTTGGAATATTGTTTGGAATTATTAAAGGATTTTAGCTCACTCTGCACTGGTTTCCAGTGATTTCTCTTTTTGTGTTACACTTAATGAAGTTTGACATTCACATTGCAACTTTATTATAAAATCATTGCACCCAAGATGCCATCATACAAATAATTATATAATACCATTTAAACTGCACCCAATCCCCACTAAAACATAAAAACAAAATGTGAGGGAATTCTGCAGCCACTGATACAAAGAATCGCCCCTTTACAACTGATACATCTGTCCAAAAGGATAAAAACAAACATGATAGGATCTGATCCACCACAACTCAGGCTCCCACACCCAATATGTCCTTATTAATTAAAATATGTTTTATACTGCCTAAGGTAATACACTAAACAACCCGCTGTCATAAAGAAGCAAATCATATGCAGCAAAATCATACAGATTTCAACAATCATCACTTTGCTCTAGCATAAAGTTTTAACTCTGACACCCCTGTTTTTCATGATACAGCATGCTGTTACTGGGTATTTATTTACATAATTAATAAAATCCTCTATATGAGCAAAATACAGGATTTTGCCCCAAAGTACCCTTAAACGTATTATTACCCTATGCCCTTATTATAAAAGTTACCCCATGTCTGTGATTATTTTTTATTAATTAATTCTATATAGATAAGTATATAAGTGTTTTTTATATAAATATGTTATATATGGGTCTACTGCTTTTAGTCGAATTACATTTGGTCAAAATTATTTCAGGCTGCCCACTTCACCGAAAATGCATTTCACTGAAAACCCATTTGATCAAATCCCATTTGATTGAAAATGGAATATAGCCCCTGCCCCACTGCAGTGCGACCCTGGAGTGATAATATGTGCCCCCCACATTGGTGGTGTAGGGGGTGTATCCCCCCACATAATTGCAATGTATGCACTATTATATACATGTGTATCCATTAAAAATACATGCAAACATATAACGTCATTAACAGCAAGTTGCAAAATGTGGGGGGCTTTGCCCCCACAACACCCCCCCTTACTTTATATTCTCACTCCAGGGTGTCGCTCTGCAGTGGGGCAGGGGCTTAATTCCATTTTTGACCAAAGACTTTCAGTCAGATGAGCTTTCAGTGAAGTGGGCAGCCTGAAATCATTTTCGACCAAATGTAATTCGACTAAAAGCAATAGACCCATATATATATATATATATATATATATATATATATATACCCCCTGCCCTATCTTAAACCTTTATTTTTTATGCACATATATAAGATATTTATTTTTATTTTTATTTCTTTTTTATTTTTTAATTAATTAAAAATAATCCCCCCAGCCACCCCAAACAAATCATGGGATGTTCTACTTCTAATTTAATTATTATGATTTTTTTATATCGTTTTTTTTATAAAATATATTAAATATATAAAACATGACAAGAGCAATACCGGCAATGTAATGGACAACTAAACAGCTGCCATACAGCCAATAAGCCCTCACCATAATCTATGGCCTCCCACCTGTAAGATCGCTGCCAGATGGCTCCATCCTTGTCTGTACAACAGGCCTGCTGACAGATTCTGCATGCAAGAACAGCAGCACTTCCCTTAAATAGGGAGTGTGCCCCTGAATTTGCCCCTTCTGATGATGACTCGTGCTTGCAGACAACAAGCTGTTACCTCAATAAGTCATCATTGACCTAATAAATATGAACTCCCAGAAATAAATAATCAACTTACCTGCAAGAGAGCTTATCATTCTGGTTATATTGCCCTTTTGTACCCCACCTATTTTGCCTACATCTATGGCTAACGCAGTAAAAAAGAAGTGATCTTCTTTGCTGAAACCACAAACATGTTGTTCTTCCTACATATCTCCTGCTCCCTCTACAGCTTGTTTCACTTAAATTTTACTTCAACTCTCTAACAGGTCTAACAACTTACTTTTCCTAGACCCTTACCCACTCCTCACTCCATCCCAATCCAATTTCCCCATCTTAGGCCATGGCAATTGCAACCCTCTCTATTTTCCTTTTGCCTCCATTACTTCTCCTTCTCATTCTTACATCTTGTACTACTCCATTACCACCTGTCCATACAGATCCCACTAATCCTTATACTAACTGCTTCTCATCTCTGCAGTACCCTATTACAATGTCCTCCTATAGCTTTTCCATGAGCATCCCTCTGCCTAAAATCAAATTTCCTCCCTCTCACTCTCTCGCATCTAAAACCAAGACTAAGTATTTGACTTACAACCCACTTAAATTCAGACTTTACCACCTTCATGTAGCCCTGCTTCTATCTAAATTCTGAGCCCATCCATCACCCCACCATGCTTAACTCTACCTCTCCCTACTTAATAAATGCATCCTCTCCAAACAAACATATTTCATTTTACTCTATGAACGCCTGCAGTATTCTAAACAGAGTTAGTGAAATCCATGCCTGGATAGCCTTCCACACCCCTGATATCATCACCTTAACAGAGACTTGGCTAAAACCCCAAACCTCTGATAAAGACATTCTCCTCCAATTATAATATACTCAGCATAGATCGCCAAAACAAAAAAGGGGGTGGTGTAGTCATCCTGTACTCCAACTACCTCACCATTACAAGTATTATGAAACCTATCCCAGCCTTTCCTCCTGCTGAACTACTTACAGCTAACCTTAAAATCAGTGACCACACCACTATCACAGTAGCAGCCATCTATATTCCTCCAGTAGACAACATTCCTCTGCTCAAAAATATTCTTTCATACATTTCTCAACACATCCCCAATGAAACTATCCTCCTTGGGGATGTCAACGTTAACTGGTTAACTCTCAGTAATCCAAACTCCAATACTAATATTAATTTATATGGCTTTACACAGCTAATCTCCCAACCTAGTCATACAAACATCTCTCACACATCTAGTACTCTTATTGACTGGGTACTTGTATCTAATCCTTCCAAATATCATATCCCTGAAACCCTAACAAGCACCCTGAGCAATCACTCCCCTATAAAAGTGCTTAGGTTCTCTCCCCACCTCTCATAACCTCCTAGATTTATCACTTGTCGCAAACTGTCTAACTTCCATCCAGAAACCTTTAATGCCCCCCTCTCTGAAGTAAACTGGAAATTCCTTACCCAACTCCCACTAGAAGAAGCAGTCCTAGTTTTCAACTCCACCGTCCTTAGCATCTTAGACTCACTTGCTCCCCCTCACAAAGTCCAAATGAATTCCACCATATCTCCATGGCTTTTAAAAGCCACTCATAACCTTATGATAACTAGAGACAAACTATGGAAAAAATGGTCACAAAGTAAGCAGACTTGCAAAAATATAAAGAACTCAGAAATCTGTCAAAAATACATAAACAAAGATAAAAAGTACTTCTATAACAAACCTCCCACAACCCTAAAATCTAATCCTAAAAAATTCTGGAACTCTATTAACCAAATATTACATCCTGGTAATCTTAGCTCCCCTAATCCATGCCCAGACAAGACATCTGAAGAAACTGCCACTATCTTCAATACCTATTTTATTGATTCAATATCTAAGCTACTGAACCCTAACCCAAACTCCTCTACTACTAACATCTCCAACTTTTCTGAGCCTACTCCTAATACTATCTCTTCAAATACCTTCTCCCTCAATCCTGTACCTACTAGCTACATCAAACTCTACTCTCTAAATTAAAACCATGCTCAGCATCAGCTGACAATATTCCTTCTGCTTTTCTTCTACTAGCAGCTGACTCTCTTGCTCTCCTTGTATCTATCGTAATTAATTACTCTATCTGTGAATATAAAGTCACTTCCATCTGGAAACAATGCTACACTCTACCTATACACAAAGGAAGTAACTCCTCTGATATCTCCAACTTTAGACCTATCACTGTCCTCTCCCCTCTCTGTAAAGTACTAGAAAAAATGTATTCATAAAAAAGTTATGCAGTATCTAATACAGGAAAATCTGCTCACACTCAACACGGGTTCAGACCCAAACATAGCACAACTACATCTCTATTATCCTTCATCAACACTGTCTCTATAGCCATGGACAACCATAAACTTATTTCTTGCCTATTCTTGAACCGCTCAAAAGTTTTCAATACTGTCTCACCCTTTCCTCTACTGCACAAACTGCATAACCTCAACTTCTCCTCTGATACTGTTGCATGGTTCTCCAGGTACGTCCCTGATAGAGCTCAATCAATGAGATAGCACTCTGCACTCTCCCCTCCTCTCCCTGTATTAATGGGAGTACCTCAAGAGTCTATCCTAGGGCCTTTACTTTTTAATATCTTTACTAATCAGCTCTATACCTCCTGTTCTTAGTCATCTTTAGTGCAATATGCAGATAACTCTACAGTCATCACCACAGCCAACTCTCCCTCTAAGCTCTTCTCAGCTACTCAGGCATCTTTTAACTTAGTTGAAACATGGCTCTCCAACATCCAGCTCATCTTTAACCCTACAAAAACAAAGCTGTTACTCTTCCTACCTAAAAAGTTCAACAATATTAAACCCTCCTTCTCCATACAGTCCCTTAATAACACTCCCATTCAGGTAGAATTCAGCACTAAGCTCTTGGGTGTAACCATCGATGATCAGCTTAAATTTGACTTTGCATGTTACTAGATGTATCAAAAAGACTCATTCAAAACAAGGGCTTCTTTACTGTAACAAGAAATTCCTTACCTCTGAAGCCAAGATTACTCTCTCTCTCTTACCTACCTTCTACCCAGTCTAATGTACAGTTCTCATATTCTCACAAATCTTAACTCAGCACTCCTGACCAAACTCAAATCTACCTACAACAAGGTAGCTAGATTTGCTGCCCAACAAACCTACAAATCCCATCACTGTCTCTCTCTAAAACACCTAAACTGGCTTGAATTGCCACACCAACTTCTCTCTCAACTCCAGATCATCCATTCTATCCTATACCAGCCTTCCTACTGCCCAGCACTATCCCCTCTCACCTCCCATTATTCTCCCTCCAGACCTCTCTCTGAAGCTCTAACCAAGGCCTACTACAGATCTACAAACCCAAGTTTAAATTTGGATGCAACATGTACTGCTATCACCCCACTATTGCCTGGAATAGGCTCCCACTAGAAATCAGGACCCTTACATATCCTAAACAATTTAAGACAGACACCAAAGAGAACTTTAAAAGTCACTGGTCCTGCCACTGCACTCACCTTCCTTAACATCTCTTACTTCTCATACCTTAATCTACTTTCTGCCCTTAACTCACTCTTCTCACTAGCTCTCTCTAATCTTCCTTGACTACTCTTTCTACTGTCTTCTAAAATCTGTTAAGCAAATCGTCTCAGAGAAACATTCTGTTGTAATTGTCTTGCCTTCATGCAACTACATTATGATAAAACTGGGTTTTTGTAACCACTTACACAAAAACTATATCTTAATGACATATTTCTTTTTATACATCTTGAAATAGTTTTGCAATATTCCTGATTATTGACACTGTGTAACACTGTATTGCTACTTAATGCCTAGTAATAATCCTGTAACATTGCTGTTTATTGCTAATTTATAATGAAAAAGGTCTCTTCAGCTTAGTCAGACAATCCTGGTCAACAAATGTAAAATAAATAATCATGTCTGAGTTTAAGGGCTTTAATAAAGAAAACTTCTGAAAATTCCATAATGTTGTCTCTTGTTGTTGTTGTGTCTTTCGGCTTTTCCCTGGTTAGGGGTCGCCACAGCAGAACTCCAGTCCACTAATGACTAGCAGTAGATTTTTACATGCCGAGTTGCTGGCCGTGATGCACAACCTTCAATTAAGGTACGCCCATTCATGCATGTCTCCACACAGAAGATGCTCTAGCTGAGAATCGAACAGGACAACGTCTTACTATGAGGCAGCAATATTACCGCAACACCACCACCGCAGTTTCTCCATAATAAGCTATCAAAATTCCATTGCATTACTTCTTCTAACCATACAACCATACTTGGCAACTAGACCATAGAATTCTACTCACATTTGCAAAGATATAGAGACCAAGAAGCCCCTAATAGGGCCAACTATAGTGGGAGGTTTAAAAAAAAAGAAGCCAGGTTTTGTCTACCTACATAAACATATTATACAATAAAATAATAAACTATACTAAATGTACAAAAAAAAAAAAAAAAAAAAAACACAATCAGCTAACATAAAGAATTCCATAAAGGAAGTCTATAAATAATTTAAAAAACTACCTTTAGGAAAGTAAACCCCAGCATGAATGAAAACCAGAGACAATTGCATGTACTTCTTTAACTGTGCCGTCAAACTAAGAAACAACACTTATCAAAGCTCTGACCTAGTCTACAATGGCAGTGTCTAAGAAGTCCCAGAGTATATTGCCAGCTTACAAACACATACATTTACACTTGCTACAGTCATAGTCATTCTGCAAATCCTTGAATGCCAACCTAATCCAACAATTACAATGGATCAAATCATAACCACCACCTGCAAACAAGAGAATCAAATTATAAGGAAGCTTATTTTTTTCAAAAACATTTTGATATGCAATCAATATTAGCAATGGGGTGAATGTCATCAGCAGAATTAGGTGCAGGTGTTTCTGGAATTTTATATTATAGTAGTATATTTGAATAATGCAGCAATGGATTTAATGGTTAAGGGTAGGTTAAAGATGTGTGTAAGGACATGCTTAACAATATGTCAACCATGTTATAGGACTAAGGCATGGATTATGTGGAATCAGTTGTTATGGGAGTATGGGATTCTTCTTAGCATTTACATTACTTGATTTTTTTCCTTACTGTCTTGAAATAAAAATCCAGGTAGTCAAGAATGGCATGGAAAGCATCTTTCTAAGGATGTCTTACAGTGAAGAAATAAGTTGAGAGGAAGTTGGGGTTAATTGCAAATGTTATGCTAGATTGCTGATAGCATTTCCTAAATTAGTGATTTTTTGTTGATTGCTATAATTAAATATTTGAGTGGCAGCAAGCTTTATATGCTATTACATAAATATGTGGGTAATGTAATATAGATATATTGTAGGCTTTTGCAGATTTGTGCCTTGGCATGATATATTAATTTTGTTAGATTTCCTTAGTTCTTTCTATGTATTGTTTTTACTATTGTGGGATTACTTTTCTAGTCCTGGTATTGAATGATCTCTAGTTTATATTTCTTGGGTCGTTAACCAATGTGTTCTGAAAAGATTGCAGCCTTCAGTCTTTTCATGGAGAAAGTTTTTTAGTGAAAATAAGAGTGCTGTATTAGGGCATTTTGTCCTATGTCCACTCATTCTGAGTAAATGTAGTTTGAAGGAAATCTTTTATTTGTAGTGACCAGGTGATGGAAGTCAGGTTATGGTCATTCATTATGTCTGGCAGTACAGATAAGGAAGTGCATTTTCTTTGAAAAATTAGGATTATGTCATTTAGCATATTAATAGTAGCTTGATTCAACTTCATCCCTTTGCTAATAAGTTGTATCGGTTTCTATGTGTAAAAATTATTTCATTTTTAGCTGGCCCAGGTAGTCAAGATTCATATCTCCTAATAGTATCATTTTGTTTTGCTTGGTAACAGATCATGTTCTTTCTAAAATATGTTTAAATATAGTCAGTATGGTGGGGGTAAGGAAAGTTGCTACCTGCAATGTATACTTTCATTGTTTATAAATAGTAGTAGAACTGCTCAATTAGACTTACTCTTAAGTGCTGGAATTATTCTTTTCAATAAGAGTTGGGAAATGTAGGTTTTTGTTTACAAATATGAGACTCACTCCATCCTGCTTTAGTCATGTATGATTAACTTCACAGATAGAGTAGTTATGAGAAATATATGGAGGTAGCCAGGAAACATGTTTCATCTATTTAATCTATTATTCAGTTACAGCAATAATAGTGGGATTGTGTTAATACAGCCACTGTTAAAACTAGAGCCATTTGTTATTAGCAATTTAGATATTTAGATTTACTAGAGGGATGTTGTGTTAAATCTTGGATATACTTGTATACTCTTGTTCTTTTTTTTAATTTCTACAAATGTTTAGGGCTTGTAATACCTTTACAGGAAGTGAAACTATTCTTAACTCAGGGAGTAATTAGCCTTCATGACATTCATATTGCTTCGTCTTTGAGGTTTGCCAGGAGTGCTGCTCTCATCACTTGCAATATAACACAAAAGTGCCTCTTTCTGCAATTCACATGTAATTACATATAATGGTGACATATTTAAATATGCTTGCCCACTAAACTCAGACAATAAAGACACCAACAACTGGAATTGTGACTATTTATTAAACTATAGTCAATGCTACTTGCTAATACAATAAACTGACACTGTACCCACAAAAGAACACTTTTGTACACTCACCCCTTAAGCCTGTTGGCGTAAACAAGCCCATTGCAGCTCAGTATTGAAGACTCTGGGTGTATACCACAAGCTGCCTCGGACCAGTTTATCAATTACCACAAGCTGCCTCGGACCAGTTTATCAGTTACCACAAGCTGCCTTGGACCAGTTTATCAATTACCACAAGCTGCCTCAGACCAGTTTATCAATTACCACAAGCTGCCTCGGACCAGTTTATCAATTACCACAAGCTGCCTCGGACCAGTTTATCAATTACCACAAGCTGCCTCGGACCAGTTTATCAATTACCACAAGCTGCCTCGGACCAGTTTATCAATTACCACAAGCTGCCTCGGACCAGTTTATCAATTACCACAAGCTGCCTCGGACCAGCTTATCAATTACCACAAGCTGCCTCGGACCAGTTTATCAATTACCACAAGCTGCCTCGGACCAGTTTATCAATATTCTTAGGGTTTGATTCTCATTACCAACACCACTTGCTTTGGTCAAGGTTTAATCCTGGAAAACAGGCACAAACACTGCCCACATGAGGAGACCACTAAAAATAACTGGGGGGGGGGCGTGGGAGGACTGCAAAGCCTGTCATCTCAATATTAGAAGCATTAATAACAAGGTACATGAATTGCATGCACTTCTGGATGTCCACTTCCCTGAGATTTTCTGTTTATCTGAAACCTGGTTAAAACTTAACACTACAGACAAAGAAGTGTTTAATACTGGGTACAACATACACAGGCTGGATTGTGCTTCCAGGAAGGGGGATGGGATAGCTGTACTCTATAAATCTGAGTTGAATGTCACCATAGATGTAATACAACCACCTCAGAATAATAACTCAGAGGTTCTTGCCACCAAATTGCAACTTATTAAAAATAAATGCATTAATACCATCTGTATGTACCTTCCCCCAGGTAACAATATATCTACACTTGAAGATATCCTGCACTGGCTATCATGTCACTACCCTCAAGAAACCCTACTACTTGGAGACTTCAACATAGACTGGGGCACCTGTTCCTCAGAATCTCCAACCACCCATAATAATCTGCATGCATTTACACAAATCATATCCACCCCTACCAGGATAGGTAAACCCAACCAAAAAGAAAGCATACTTGACTGGGTACTCATAAATAGTCACCCCCAACTGTACACCTCTGGTACCCACCCTGATGGCCTAAGCAATCACCTTCTCACATATGTAATTAAGCACAAAGCCATTAATTCCCAACAACCCACTCAGAAAGGTTAGAAACAATAAAAACTTTGACCCTGCCAAATTCCAACAAGAACTAAACTCATGTAATTGGTCTATTCTAAAACACCTCCCCTTAGAGGAAGCAGTAGCATACTTTAACAACAAATTCCTTGAGATCCTTGATTTGCATCCACCTGTTTGTTCAAAGAGAACAAAGGGTAAAACTGTGCCATGGCTTTCTAAAGAGTCTAAACTCAAAATTAACTTTAGAAACAAAGCATGGGCTTTATGGCGTTCTTCTAAAGACCCCCAAGATCACATTAAATACAGGCAATCCAGGAACAAAACTAAAAAGTCCATTTTACAAGACAAAAAACAATACTACTGTAATTTACAGAGAGTAAATCAAAATAACCCTCAGAAGTTTTGGGCAGGTTTAAATAATCTACTATATCACAAACTTCAACCCCAATCCCTGCTGCTACTATTGCTAAAACCCCTAAAGATGTTTCTGACAGTTTTAACCGATGCTTTACTGAGACAATTCAAACCCTAGCTAGCCAACTACCTCCTAGCTCCCCTGGTCCTGAAAGTACCACCCCTAGAAACCTACTTGCGTTCAGCTTCCAAAAAGTCGCCACTTCACTTATCTGTACCTTGATCAAAAAAATAAAACTCACTACACTTTCTGCTGATCAGCTCCCTGCCATGTACCTACAAAAATCAGCTGATGCTATTGCTTACCCTGTCTCAATACTAACCAATCGAACCATAGTAGAAGCTAAAATTCCCACCATCTGGAAGATATTTTATGTAATCCCACTTCACAAAGGAGGCAGCTCTACTGAATTCTCCAGTTATATGCCAATAGCTATACTCTCTCCACTTGCAAAGATCATGGAAAAATGTATTCCTAGACAACTCATGCACCACCTAATCCAGAATCACCTTATGGCAGACACTCAGCATGGCTTCTGTCCTCATCACAGCACTACTTCAGCCCTCCTAGCCTTTACCAACATCATAAAACATAATCTCAACAATAATTATATATCCTCAGCCCTCTTTTTGGATTTTTTCAAGGCATTCGATATGGTTGATCACCAACTTTTAATCCACACCCTGCAAACATTCTGTCTAGATACTAGAGCCCTTCAGTGGTTTCAATCCTACCTGAATGGTCGACAGCAGGCTGTTTTCTGGCAGAACAAACTCTCTAATCTTCTACCTTAATACCCTTGGCATACCACAAGGCTCTATACTAGGGCCCTTGCTGTTCTCCATCTTCATTAACTAACTTTATACTGTCATCCCAAAAGTCAGCTGTATCCAATATGCTGATGACTCTACTCTGATTTGCTCGGCCACATCTCCAATAGAGTTATGGTCAGCTACCCACATCACATTTAATACAATAGTAAACTGGCTTTCTGAACGTCATCTGATCCTAAATCCCAAAAAAACTAAAATGCTGTTATTTTCACCAACACGTAGGTCTACCGCTTTCACCTTTACCATAAATTCAAAGGATGGCACAATAATCTCCCCTATACAAAACTATTAGGTGTCATCATAGATAATAAACTAAAATTCGACCTACATGTTAACCAAACTATCAAAACCATCAATAAAAAACTGGGGTTACTTTACAGAATAAAAGCCTTCCTAACCCCTCCAGCTAAAATTGCCATAGCTCGCTCTCATCTTCTTTCAACCCTTCTGTATTCATCCCCTCTACTCCCAAATTTAAACAAGACTGTCCTTAACAAACTCTCAATTTGCTACAACCACATTGCCAGGTTTGCCACTGGGCTGCCTTTTGGGACACATCATTGCATCAATCTAAATCAGCTTGAGTGGCTTGAACTACCCAGCCTAATCCAGTATAACCAACTGATTATGGCCTATAAAATCCTCTATAATCTGGACAATACTCCTGCACTTAAAAATATTATCACCCCCTATAACAATCCTAGACCGCCTTGATCATCTAACAAACTACTAATTCAGACTAGCAAAATTAATAACACAGCCGGTGACTCTCTCTTTGCAAACTCTGTAAGTAGACCCTGGAACTCTCTTCCAGCTGATATTACCTTACTTTCTACCTTAGGTCAATTTAAAACTAGACTCAAACAACCTTTGGCACTTAACTGGCCATGTCAATGTATCAAGCCTGGCTAACTGTCTCTAGAATGTGTAAAAATCTGTTAACCAGCTTACTGTGTAATTTAATTTAATCCTGATTTATGCTTGGGATTAACTCTAACCTGTGGAACTTGTTTAACTTGCTTACTTATGTAATCTCTGTAAATAGGCTGTTTGTAATATGTAATGCTGGTATTATGTAATGCTGTATCTGCTTACCTTTGGAGCTTTTCTCCCCGGGCCTCCACTGAAAATGGACATGCATCCAGTCGGACTATCCCGGTCAACAAATGTAAAATAAAATAAATAAATAAATTATGTGTGTATATATATATATATATATATGTAGAATCCAAAAAATGACGAGCCGTGGTAGTGCTGCTCCAGGAATAAATGTGTATACCAAACCAAACAAAGATGAAGTGCCTACAAAATCCAGCCAAAGCACTTCTATACATCCAAGGCTACAAGCTCATTACCATCCACTTGTCGGAATAAAGATGGAAATAGTGGCTGCAACAGTCTTTGTTGACCAACCTCAGTGTACCTTGTGTTTAGGCTGTAGTCCACTATCAAACCAAGAATACTTCTAGGCTTACTGCTTTATACACATCCAATCTCCATAAGAGACAAACACCATTCGGTTCCTTAAACTCTGTTATACCATATAAACTGTTAGCAGGCTGCTTCCTTATACAAATCCAGCATCAGTAAAAGAAAACCATTCGGTTCAACCTTCTTTATTCATGTGAGCTTTCACGGCAATACAGAGCCGCTTCATCAGACAAACAACAAATGCTCTGTAAGAGCGCCAATTTTTAAAAAATACATATATATATAGATAGATATATATATATATATATATATATATATATATATATATATATATATATATATATATATATATATATATATATATATATATATGTGTATATATATATATATATATATATATATATATATATATATATATAGATCTATATATAGATCTATATATAGATATAGATATATATGGTTTACCATCATAAGGTCGACCTGTGGATGGTTGAGCGCGTATGTCTGAAAGGAGTGCAGCAACATCCCACAATTGCAAATGCAGATGTTGTGAATCGTAAAATTCCATCCCCTTTTTGACCAATGTTAACACTTGTTTTTGGATGTAGAGCGGTTGGAAATTTTTGGTGCTTTTGAGACATTCTGACCATTCGGCATGCCAGGATTCGCTAACAAAATTTGCACATATACAGGTTCGAGCACTGTGTGCTTGACCTTATGATGGTAAACTAGATATAGATATAGATATATATATATATAGAGAGAGAGAGAGAGACACACACAGAGATATAGATATAGATATACGTATGCATGTCTATTTTTTTTTAGAGAAAAATGAGAAAAGCCCTAATCTCAAAGAATGAAAATGGAAAATCTGACTATGTTTAGGTCTTACCTGATTGGTCACTGACAGCTGGCTCTATTCTTCCTGATAAAGCAAGTGATTAGCAAGATGTGAGGAAAGAAACATAAAACAGGCATAATTGCTTAAAACCTCTGAGAAGGTCATACAATTTTACGGTATGTATGAATCTAAGATGAAGAGGCATAAGGAATTCATAAGCAAATAGAATATGGTTTAAATAGTTTTCTGGCTCAGGCCTGTGGTACAAATGGATACAATCCTGATTAACACCCAGGTAACTCAGGCTTGGTCAGTAAAAGAAAAAGGAGAAGAGCTCTAAACTCAAGAACAGAAAAACAACTCTGTAGGACCTACCAGAGTGGTCACTGACAGCAGGATCCATTCTTCTTTTTGACAAAGTCTGACCAAACCATGTCCTGTGAGTTGCTGCTGAGAAGTGAAGGAAACTCACAGCACTCACCTTAAATACCTGGAACCTCTCTCTCCACCCCTGCTCAGCTTGAGGACAAGCAGGCTTATGGGCACACCTTTTTGGACAATTCGTTTCTATTAGCTGCCTTGCTCATACTGCAATTGTAAATATCTGGTCACCTTTATTCATAATTGCTCTAGTTTTATCTTGCTACTCATGATTATTATGTCTCTCTGCATACATGATGCTATAATTAACGTGTAACTATTTCATTAAATAAAGATATGTGTGCCCTTTTTTCCTTTGACTACAGTGTCTGGCCTCTTGCTTCTGCTTTCCTGACTCCTTGTATTGGATGAGCCCACATGATCAGACTCTTTTAATTTTCAGTACTTCGTTGTGGATCTTATTTTCAGTGTTTCTCATCTACCTGTATGATGTAGTGTTTGTACAATATCCAGTACAACAGTCCTGACAAATTGCTATACATTTCAGTTTTAACACTGCAACTAGCAACAATATGTGCAACTGTTTCTGGTACTCTGCCGGGGAACATATGTCTGTATCTCCCACTTCTTCTACAGATTTTTAACCAATATGGATGTAGCTCACTATCTTAAACTGCTGTTATTAATCTTTCATCTTTTTGGTTTAAATTAACCACACTTTAACAACTGAGGTGTCAAATCTTGATCAATGTTGTGTGATTGTTCAAGCAGTTCTCAATACTTCAAACTACAATTGCAAGCTTTCCAGTTTTCTTTCATTTTCTTCTGATCATCTTACTTATATTCCATATTTATTTATTTTTTTAGCAGTTCCTGTTGCCACTTTTTTTTTTTCCTACTTTGAGTTTGATTTCCATGCCCACTAATATCTGAAATGTTTTGGCAAATTTGAGCAGAGATGTCATTTTAAACATACTTTCTTCATGGTTTAAAACTGTAGTTGAAAATAATATCAGCAATGATGTATGCTGTCCTATGACATCAGGCATGCATGTAATCAGTTTCAAGGAGGCACAAGCCTCCTACATACAGAAGGATATATAATAGTGCCATGCATTGTTTTGTACGTGTCATCTGAAGAACATGGATCAGTTTACTTGTTTCCCTGTCCAACTAAGCAAAACATTTTATACCATAGTTGTAAGATAACACAAGAGTAAGCTGATTTATAGCATGAATATTATTCCTAGAGGTAAAGGCAGTTCTCAGTATTAGTTTCAGTCTTCTAAAATGCTCCTTACCAAGACTTGTTGTCGTTTGTTTATGCTGTTCTGCTTATATTTCATTTTTTCACATTTATATATGCCATCAAGTTCAAGTTCTTTTAATATCACTTTGCAAACTCTCAGATTATTTTCTTGATACTTCAACATTCCTACTATAAATATTGCTTCTGTACATTTATCAAGACAAATTTCATGTCACCTGAAAAAATGTCAGTGGTGCAACATGTAGCACACTAGCTTGTGGTGCAGAAGGCTATGGGTTCTGTTCCTGCACCTTGTAGATGGATTGCTGACACAGCAGTACATCATAAGGGGGATGAGTGTGTCATCCTTTGGATGAGAAGTTAAGGCAGGGTGCCATCTGCTTGAGTAGGTGGTAGCACTGGTGGATTTAAAAGATCCCCATGGCACCTATCAAAAAGAGTAGGTGTAGTTGCCCGATGCCGGGGCCAAATTTCTCCAGTAGTATAAATAACACCTTGGCTCTCCCCTGAAAAGAGGCTATCAGCCTATTTGGATAAACGTGGTCAACAAGGGATAAATAAATAAATGCATTTGTAGCCATGCTTAAGTTGTTTGTCTGAACTACACTGTTAGGGATCATCCACCAAAACAGATGAGATGTCATTGGGTAAAAGAAGATGACATGTATAAAGGGAAGAGAAAACAGCAATGGTGATAGACAATCCACTTGGAATATTCCCCTTAGGATTCTTATCCCTGGGATTTTAATTTACCCTTTATCATGACTCAGTTATAAAGTAGCATGTCACTGATTCACTGTTACCGCTATATAATCTCTCTCAATGTAGACTGCATTTTATACAACTGTAGAGCATTCCATAATCCATGAATGTGGAATGCTGCTGAAAGCTTTTTTTTTTTTTTTGTAATCAAGCCATGTCCAATTAGGTTCTGCTCATTTTTACAGCTCTTCAGTATGGATTTTTAAGTAATAGGTTATTGTTCAGTCAATACCTTTTTTTTGTGTTACATTTCTGTGGTACTGTCATCAGCAATTCTTTTTGTAAGTGATGATAAACTCTGTCACTGTCAGTCCTATTATATAATGTATAACTTGTTAGAAGGTAAGAAAAAACGTCAAACTGGTGTCTGCCAACCACCACGAACCAACCAAAAAACCACAACCAGTTGTGGTTTTTAAATTTATTTATTTATTTTTTAGAAAGCACATATAATTAGCAATTAATTGGTATGGTTTGAAGGCTTGAATTAGATTGGTTCATTGTTTTTTAAATTATATAGAACTGCTGTTTTATCTGATGAAGTCCAGTAGTTATTGTCTTCAGTTCTTAGGATGATTTACAGAATATGTTTTAAGATTCAAAGGTAATTACTAGACCAGCTTCCCCTGTGAACAATTTTAAGCATTGCAGATTTTTTACGAAGGTGAGAGTTGAACCCACTACCTTGTATCTATGAGGGAGAGACTTTTACCATTATACCAACTTGAGTATATACTTATCTTTCCTGTTGTTAACTATGTTAATGCATGTTTGGCAAGGGCATATATGTATTTTTATTCAAGGCTAAAACATTTTGCAATGATACTAATACCCATTTTGCAATGATACTAATACCTTTAGACAGAATTTGTGTACTGCATCTGTACTTTGAGTTTTTCATGTAGCGGTCTTTCTTAATGTAGTCTTAGTTTCTTAGCTGTTACGTCATTCCATTTCATATCATCTATATTAGCTATTCTTATTGTTAGTTTTACCTCTTGTATCCATTCAGTATCTTTATGATGCTCAACAATGTCTTCATAAGCAGTTTTCCAAAATGTATTGCTTTGTTCTTTTAAAGATGGTGCTGCTGAAGCTGTTATTTCTTTGCCCTACTAGTAAGAGTAAAGTTGCTTTTACAGAAATATGAAGTTTTCAAAACATAAAGCTGAATTTTAAACGTGGGCATAATATAGTAGACTGACAGATGATACCAAATGATTTAGGGAAGTGCATGTACTGGAAGCTGAGTGTATGAATCCACCAAATTGGGATCAAGAGTTATTGACGTGTCAGAGATTGGGTGCAGGGGAAAGCATAACAAAAGAGGCAAACTGCTGATGAGGAAGGACTTTACGCACATTGAAAGACTTGCACAAAACAGATTACAGCTGAAAGAGCTAGCAACATCTTTGCTGTGAAATATAAATCTTTTGTCATTCCATTCCATTACATCCTTTCTTGTATGTCATATGAAGCACTTAATGGTTACCAATAGTCACAGGATTAGTAATGACAAGAGAATTGTGTTAAATATGCGGCAATGTCCTTAATGCAGTATATTATTTGCCAGAATAAAATTCTTACTGATACAACTGCAGTTTAGCTGAAGCAGTGAATAGTTTTAGTCTCACTGTTCTGAAGATTGTGTTAATGGACCCTGAAATGTCAACTGAAACCTGGACGATTACAGGTAGCATATATTACATGTCAGAAGATCAGGTATAAAGTATATTATCTGATACATGGACCAAGCTAATTAAATATGAAAGTGCAATATGGAGAAATTAATCAAGACGTATATGTAATCAAATGTAGACTCTGTTTTTTTTTTCTGAGAGGAAGATCACAGTGGAATGGAAAGGTTAAATGGAGGGGGTAAAGTATGTTGCAGTATCCTGAGGGAGGCAATCTGGGATAATGGACAGATACAATCTGCAAAAGTGCAGTTAACAACAGAAAGTAAGTATAAAAGTCTAACCATCCTGAGACTGGAGACAAAAATATGTCTGGTGACCCTAATTAAGTAACTGTAAACATGTATACATTATAGTCAAAGTTATCAGAATCTATGCCTAATAATAAACATGCACTTTACAGAAAACAATGAAACAAATGTGTAGAATACTGAAGAAAAATGGTACAGTTTTATAATAACAAGAATCATGTGTCCCTTGCTATGAAAATAAAAAATACTAGAGAACTCTTGCAGCAAAGCAAGATGAAAATCCTTGCAGCAGGAAGATGACAAAACTGCAGGGCTCCAGTCTAACAGCAAGCATCCACAAAAAGGTTTGTAAACTCCTGAGGTGTACTTTCCCCTAAGGCAGGGTCTTTGATAACAGAATGGTGCCAAAGCAGCAGGAGTGCATCCAGAACTGCTGCAAACAAATAAGTTCAGATCTGAAAAGAAAGTAATCAAAGCTGAACAGAAGTGACAGATTTACTAAGTCTAAAATGTATGACGACTCTTGAACTGTAGTATCCAACCAGCAGCCCATAGGAGAAAGACATTTTGCAGCATTTCTGTTATCCTAAGTATATTGTCCCCCAAAGCAGCAAGGTCATTTGTTTTCTTACAATAGTCTGGCAGACTCATAACAAGTAAGTTAAAAAATGCTCCAGCAGCCTAAATATTTCTTTACACATGTTAAGATGATTTAATTTATTTAGAAAAAAGAACGAGACCATAACAACTTTGGAATGTATGGAAAAATTAGTTATACAGGCTGAGCTAGGTTAGTCTGTGATGCTTAATGTTTAATGCCTGACCAGTCCATGATATGAAAAGCCTGTACTGAACAACATGAAAAGCATTACAGATACCAGGCAAGCAACTTAAGTTTTGTTGTTAATGAAAATCTGAAAGAAAATGTGTTACTATCTGAGTACAGTAATTTCAATTATATACACTCTATAAGACATAAAAAAGAATTTCGTTGTGAGTGTCTCAGAATACTGATATGTGACAATTTTCAAGAAAACGGTACAGGGTTATACCTGTATGAAATGGAAACACTGGTATAGTGAAATAGAATGTTTTAGGATTATAAGACTATGTCTAGAGGATGCTTTTGAGAGGATTTTACATGTGATGAAAGGAGTCGCTTGGGCTGAGGTAAAAAGGATAAAGAAAGGAGCTGTTTGGTTGATTTCTGGATAAGTTTTCAGTTTGTGATTTTGTATTTGGAGGTACTGTTTAAGCTGATTGGCTGCATGGACAAGTTGTTTTCAGTGCTTTTCTGAGACAAGAAGTAATATCATAAATACATAAATATAATAAAGAGAAGCATGGATACTTTCATTATTAATTATAGTACAGTGGTGTTTTGACTGTTACGAGGGATGGTGGGTGTGAAGATCTATGTGAAATGTGATAGGTCTGATGTATGCACTCAGCTGGCATTGTTCCAACCAATGATGTATTTGGAAGTATAGTGTGAGGGGGCGGGTTTCACTAGGTACAAATAAATGATGCTGGGTTGGGAGAGGATGGAATAAGGCAGAAGCAGAGAAGGATAACTCAGGATATTTCAAGAGCAATCACTGGGTTTCTCTTACAAGTTGCAGTTAGGTTAGAGCTGGCTTTGGACTCTTTGCAAAATAATGCTAAAAATGGATATGTGGCAGATAAAAGTAATATTAGGGCCTGTTAGGTCTTTTAATGTGAGTAGCGATATTGCAGTATTGAAACCAAATCTCTAAGTAAGTTTTTGCTTTACTATACACTATAGAGGTTTAACATTTAGCATATGGTCACACCAGAGATGCATTAGCACCTTCCACCTGCTGAATTTAGTACAGTTTTGTTCTGTACTGTCAGAATACTGTCCTGCACTGCAGTAGGAAATAAAATTAACTAAAGCAGGGAAGAATGTATTCTTGAGGTGAGTTTAGCAGCATGAATAATGGTACCCTTCCAGATATCTGATGTATTAAAGGAATTATTAGAAAGATTATAGGATAAGGCATGAACAAACAACAGATGTTGCAAACAGGACAAATACAGTATTAACAAGAGAGTACCTGCACAGCTTTGGTGCCTTTCCTTGTCAGAATCAGTGACTTGGATTAGCATGTAAGAGAGTTGGAACCACAATTATGAAGACAAGGGCTTGTTAATAGTTATAGTATAACATTCCCTCTGCTTATCATGGCTTGGGCCACTGTTATAATAAAGAAAACAAAAAATAGCAACTGTTGAGATAGGGTGTTTTATTTTGCTTTTATTTATTTATTTATTTTTTGTGGAATTAGAGACTTTCTGCAATAATGTCAGAGAAGAGGACTGGAACATAGAGGTGAACATCAAGCCTTAATAACAGTTTACTAGAGTCTTGGTATAAGATTCACTCAGTTCAAATTACTTGGATGCCTATTTATAAACCAGCAGCAGTCACTGAGCTGGGGGGGGCTTTTCTTGGAAGACTTAGTAATGTCATGTTTTATGATCAGAGGAGATTAAATCCAGAATGTGAGCAGTAAGACTTTACCTCCACTGCACCATCTTAGTAATGTATATACCTTACCATAAAAAAAAAAAAAAAAAAAACAGTAGTAAATTGTATAGAGAACAATAATCATGGAGTATGAAATCAGAGTGTCTAAATCAACTGGTTGACTTTTCATCCATTTTGACCTTATCAGCTAGTAAGTTAGCCCACTGAGTTCACTGATAAAAATATATCATTCTTAATATCTGTCTTTACTGCATTCTTCTTTCTTTTTTTCATTTTTTCCCCATATAGCTCTACTATTACATAATGTTTTCTTGTTTTCCTTCTGCATATTCTTTACCGAACTTTTCACTTCCCAGTCCTACACTTCTTCTCTTTTAAAGGTCCTTCCCTCTTTCTCCACTTAAATATTATTTCAGTATTTTTCTTCTGCATCTACATTCTAGGACTGTACTCATACCTTATTATCATTGGGTGCCTTCTGATCAGTAGAATACATTTTAATCCAAAGTGAATTTGATAGAAACATCTATGCCAAAGCACCTTTCTCTGAAATTAAGATTTTCAGATTTCTCTACTATTGCACAAATTCATTGTTGGTGTATCTTCGTTTTGGGGGGTATAGGGATGTCCTCCCATGTGAGGGTGTTTCATTATAGATTCATAGATTAGTTCTGAGCTAACTGCCCTTGTGGGCCATTTTATACCTAGCCAGTTACTCAATTTGAGAATCAAACCCTGTACCTTGTGTCTGTAAGGTAAACACCTTTATCATTATGCCAACCTCCATCAAAAATGGTTTTAGGCTTTTAATCAAAGTGGATTTGAGTGATCAACATGAATCATTATTATTATAGTACAGTAACTGGTGTTAGTAGTCATCAAGGATTTAACACATTTCATCTGTATTTTGTCCTTCAGAATTTGAGATTGTTAAGAATATTCGAGTTCTCAGCTGATTCTGTATTCATTGCTGTAAGTATATGAAGATATGTGATATGTCAATCTTTCAACGTTTTAACCTCTTCCAATGTACAGCTCCGTTTTCTTTTTCATATTTAGAGTACCAGTGCAAATACTTTCCTTTCCTGAGATTACTCTCACAACTTCTCAATAAATAAATCCAACTCTGATTTAGTTATTGTGGTCTAGTGCATTACCACAATGGGTATGCTCTCTTTTCCTTGTCATATTTCTTTGTATAAGAACTTATTTTATGACTACAAGTTGCTAGGTATAACCCATGGAAAGACTGTGTGGAATAGCATCTCTTTCCCTCAAAATACCTCCATGTTCATATGTTCTGTATGGCACATGCTATTTAAATGTATTGCTTCCCCAGCTTTACTTCACTTCTTTTCATTTTTACTTTTTATATTTAATATATCTGCATTTTTTATCCATGTAATGGGGATAAAACATAGTCATTCTTTCCTTTATTCTAGTCTGAGTTTAATTTTGTGCTTTATAACAATTGCCAAAATACAGCTATGTCCCTTTCTTACTTTTTCATTAATAATTTTTCTAATTAATTAAATATATTAATCACTGTAGTGGCTGGTGGGTACACTAGATAAGAAATACATACAAGACTGAGTATAATGGGTGCCCTAATCCCCCATGTACCACTAACAATCTGCAATGCCTTCATAAGATTGGTAAGCACACTTGACTGTAAATCTTTAGGGATTTACAGATTTTACTTCTGGCCTCCCCCAGTTATCATCAACTTGGGGAATGAGTCAAATCCTTCACCTGGTGTAGAAGAGGTGACCTCACCCACTAATTCTTTCTCTATACTTCCTAGGCAGCTCCTGTATTACAAAAGTAAGTGCTGTAATGACGCTAAGTGCTCAAAAGTACCTCCAGGCAGCCAGATGGATAATTCCACAATTTATTAAGTAAACCACACGAAAAAAACATTAACGCTCTTCAAAACAATAATAACGCTCTTCAAAACAATAATAATAATCGCGTTTTCGTCTCACTATGTGGGACTTCATCAGATATAAGGAAGTTGTGCAAATAACATTTAAATATCTTATTTCCTTTACAATTAAGGAAATATACCAATGACAATTCATTTCCACATTTTAAAATGCCCTATCGGCTTCACTTTCTCATGAATATTCATGAGTATTACATTCATTATTCAAGATCTCCTAGATGTTCACAGATCTCCGTTCCAAAAACGTACATCCTTATGTGTGTTTTATATGATATACTTAATAGGAGATACTTGACATTAGACTTTCATATTAAACTTTTCTACTCTTGAATGTATTCATATACTGATTAAAGACGTACAATAAATTATTGTTTTGAAGAGCGTTATTATTGTTTTGAAGAGCGTTAATGTTTTTTTCGTGTGGTTTACTTAATAAATTGTGGAATTATCCATCTGGCTGCCTGGAGGTACTTTTGAGCACTTAGCGTCATTACAGCACTTACTTTTGTATTTTTCAGCTCCTGTATTACCCAGAGGGCTAACTTCATTTCAATCAAATGGACTTCAGTCAAATATATTTTTATTTGAAATGAAACCAGCATTTTAAGCTTAGAGTCTAGAAATGTTCTCTTCCATTCTTTTGGACTCTATTTGATAGCAATATTTTGAAATGATGACTAATTACTAGTTGACTTTCTATTGATATATTCCTGTCTTTTAATTTATGCAACTGGTTCAGATCAATAGTCTTTATGTGTCTTTTTTGGCTATGAATGTATCCTCCCCTTCTCAGTAGAGTCATTTATTTAAGCAATAACCCACGCCTGGGTGTGGGTAATGCTGTATTTACCCACGGTTGGTGTGGTTTGGTCATGAGGGCGAAGCATTACCCACACCCAGAAGTGGGTTAATGCTATTATACAATGACATTATTTAAGAAAAAAAATACCCATTTTTTTCAAATAATGGGATTGTATAATGCCTCCTTGCTGCCCTTCCACAGCTGTCCAGTATTCTGCGACAGTTCTGATGTACTGCGCATGCATATGGTTATGCAGTACATCAGAACTGTGTGTGGAAGCAACGGAGAAAGTTAGATCTTCGTTGCTTTTAAAAACGTGTCTCGCTATGTTAAAAGAGTTTAACATAGCGAGACAGCTTTAAAAAATCAACAGAGATTTTCCTTTCTCCGTTGCTTTTTTTAAAGCCATCTCGCTATGTTAAACAAGATTAACATAGCGAGACAGCTTTAAAAAAGGCAATGGAGAAAGGGAGATCTCCTTTGCTTTTTTCTAAGATATGTGAAACTCATTTAACATAGCGATATAACAGCAACTGAGCTCTTCTGTTTCTGTTGCTGTCCAACAAAAAAAAAAAAAGAAAGACTTATACTAATGGAAAATGTCCGGGCGACCGCACCCTTTTTCCATTAGTATAAGTCTAATTTACAATGTGCACGCTGACCAATCAGTGTGCACATTTTGGAATATGAATTAGGGGTTGTTGTATAATGCCAGTGATTCTGCACTTCCTATTGTCTTTCATTCCTGTTTCTCTTGCAATAACTGTACCCTCTTGTTTTCAAAAAATATGTTAATTTTTGTGATGTGCTTCTTTTTGTGTATTATTTTCTCCAAAGCATGCATATTTCCAGTCTCCCCTTCCTTTTTATGCCTTATTTCTCTCCCATATTTCCTACACATTCTCATCCATCTCATACATCTCATCATCACTTATAGTTTGTTCTTTTTTGTTATGGTTTAACTGCCATTCATATTGTTTAAACATTTATGAATGTCTGGAAATACGAAACAGGAAATATACATTATGCATTATGCAGCAATCATGATAATATTTACAATTTAAATTATGTAGATGTAGATTAAGGACTATGTATTGCACAGGAATCATATTAATAACTGATTTCATTTCTATATGAACATATACTAATGATTTTCTTTGCCTGCTAATGGGTTGGTTTGCAGTTTAAAAGGGTTCTTTTGGACTAGCCATCTGTCACCCCTTTTTTTCCATTTTTGTACATAGGAACAGACTGTCACTCTAATAGTGACAATCATCAAGAGCCAACGTTTACACCACTGGGTGGCTAGCCCTGCTGCTGTAGTTCATCTACTCCACACACACACACACACACACACACACACACACACACACACACACACACACACACAGCAATTGCATGGTGTTCAAAAACAAAGAAAATATAATGGGACAGATGTCTTTTAAACTGAGTAAGTGAAACAGTTTTACCGTATTTGTTTAGTTAAAATGATCTTCTCACATTATAACTATCTAATAATGGTATTCAATACTGTGAAGTCAGTACTGCAGAAAAGCTCCACTGAAATGACAGTACCGTATGTGGTCTGCATTTAAAGTTCTGCAGTCTTGAATAATGCAATGCAGCATATTCACAATTAGAACAACTGGACAGAAATAGTAAAAGGCATTATTGGCACTCCAGGTAAGAATGATTAATGTTTTAGCAGCATACTAAGTATTGTGACTAGTAAAGTGTGAACAGAAAGTAAAGTGTAAACATAACTAAACAGCCTGTCATGTTTCTATAGCTATATTATTGAAAGCATGTAAAATAAAAGCATTAAGAATAAAGAGAAATGTATTTAGAAGCATCATCATGATAGTTTTATAAAGTTGAGATCAGTGTGGTTACAGAACTGGGATTCATAAAGGTTTCCACTAAGTCTTCACTAAGTGAACACTTCTGAGTGAATAGACACAACAATCAATGTGGTAGGAATGTTCTTGAATACAAAAAGTGTTCACTAATGCTAACCTTTATGAATCCATGGGATAGACTTACAGGAGTATACTAAATGGAGTGAGGAAACAAAGGAACATCTGCAAAATAAATATTCAAGATGTAATTGCTGGTACCTGTGTTCTGAGAGACTGCCTTCCAGACTATCTGCAAATATACAGAGCTGAGTATATTTTTTTGGTTTTAAAGTTTGTACTGTTAGTTGTTGCTTAGATCTCTGTTGAAACTGTCCCTCCCCCTATTTTCTGCCATGTCTTTAGTTGGTATAACTGTTTTTTACAGCTTGTGGGTTATTTAACTCCAGGATCACTTGCATAGGATCACTTGCATAAAATTTGACGTGTTAGTAACAGCCTGCATTTAATTGCTGGAACCTGTGTTCTGAGAGACTGCCTTCCAGACTATCTGCAAATATACAGAGCTGAGTATATTTTTTGGTTATAGAGTGAGTACTGTTAGTTGTTGCTTAGATCTCTGTTGAAACTGTTGTCTCCCTGTTCTGAGAAACTGATCTGCAAATATACAGAGCTGAGTATATTTTTTTGGTTTTAGAGTTTGTACTGTTAGTTGTTGCTTAGATCTCTGTTGAAACTGCCCTTCATGTTCTGCTGTGTCTTCAGTTGGTATAACTGTTTTTTACAGCTTATGTGTTATCTAACTCAAGGATCACTTGCATACAATTTGACCTGTTAGTAACAGCCTGCATTTAATTGCTGGAACCTGTGTTCTGAGAGACTGTCTTCCAGACTATTTGCAAATATACAGAGCTGAGTATATTTTTTGGTTTTAGAGTTTGTACTGTTAGTCGTTGCTTAGATCTCTGTTGAAACTGTTTTGTCCCACCCACACTCCCTATTTTTGGTTTGTAGTTTAAATTTGGTGGCTTTTGCAGTTGCCCACCCCACTGTAGATTTGATCTGGGACACTCCCCCAGTCCCATCTCTTTACCGCATTCTACCTAATAAACTCTTTCTGCACTTGCTTTTAGTCCTTTTTAATTTAATTGCATTTTTTAAACTGTGTTTGGTCTAATATTGCTACCTACTCAAGTATGCTAGCTTGCACTGCATGTGAATTGTTTTTACTACTTTTCTTTAAAAAAAAAAAACTGTAAGCCTGTTTCCTACCTTCCCTATAAGTAGTGTTCCAGATACAGATTTGCTGTATCCAGGACTGTATGTAAGCTTCTGAGCCCTCCAAGCCTTTTATGTGTTGGAGGGAAGCCTTCTAGCTTATCAGTGGGAGTGGTAAGCAATAGGTAACCTGTCTACCACATAAGGAGTCGTTCTGGCCCAGAAATTGTACTTATTGGCCGTTTGGGCAATCTCTTTCATCTCTCTCAACTTTCTGACTTGAAAGCCTGCATTTGTACTTGTTTCTGCCCTGTAACTCATCTAGTGCAGATACGGATTCTTAGTTTTAGCACTTAAATTTGCTTATTCATGCTCAGCACTTGTTCAGAACTTGTAAGCACTAAATAAGATATTAATTACTATAGCACTCAATCTTCCTCATTACCTAGAGGAAAACAGTTTTTCTACTTACTTTTCTCACTTGCTTAGAGAAAAACAGCTCTTGTACTCACTTTCCTCACTTATCTAGAGGAAAATAGCTTTTTCGTCAGGCATGTCCAAGGGTCAGCTCCCAGTGTTCTATCCTGTCTATTTGATGAATCTGGGCATCTGGAGGCAATGTAGAAATTGCCTCATGTACACAGACAACCCACTCCTCCTACCACCCAACACTACAGTCTGTGAGAGATGCACTTATCTAGCCAAACTGGAGGTAAAGCTCTCTCCAACCAAGGCTGAACTTGACAGTCATGAGGAGAAGGTAAACATGTGCACCACACCACACTCATCACATAGTCTCACTAACTCTACACCACCAAAATTCACAGATAGCAACACAAAAACATTCGCAAAGGCTCTCAATAATAATCTGTCTAAGCAGCAGAGACCTCCAAAGCAGAAATGCAAGCAACCTCCATCTCCCAACACAATCCAAATGACACATAGCCCACAGACTCAGTGTGCCACTCAACCACAGCCAGTAATGCAAGACAAGGTACCCAACACACTAGTCATAGGTGACTCTATAGTCAGGCACACTGATGTCCCACTTACCAGGCTAAACAAGGAGAAGGTTACTGTCAGCTGTCTGTCGGTTGCCAGGATCCGCCACATAAACCACACACTCAGGTCACTCCACAACAAGTGGAAATATGACTATGTCATTGTCCATGTTGTTGAGAATGACCTGAGATGTACCTTCCTGGACTACATGAAAAGAGACAAGGAAGAGCTTTCCGATCTTGTAGCCCAGGCAGGTATGACCCTAGCCCTGAGTAGCATTCTGCCATCGTCCCAAATGATACCGCAGTACAAGGACAAAATGATTGACTTCAGCAATTGACTAAGCTTCTGGTGTCATTCTAAGGGGATCCAGTATCTGTCTGCTTGGGATGACATGGTCGACAGACCACAATGTTTTGCCACAGATGGCTTGCACCTGTCGTCCCGGGATTCCAGATACTGGCTAAGGCTTTTGCTGCCCCTATAGTGCCTTTTTTAGGCAAGGTTTAAATAACAAATTCACCACTGTAACAGGAACAGGCAAGCAAAAACTGAGGGTAATGCTACTCAATGCTAGAAGTCTAAATCTCAAAATGCACTCACTCGAGGCACTCCTTAAAATGGAGAACAGCGATATCTGTGTAGTGACTGAGACCTGGTTCAAGGCACCAGAGAGCACCCCTGCACTACCAGGCTATAACTCATACCACACTTTTCAGCTATGTAACCTGGACCGAAACACCAAAGGTGGAGGTGTGTCCATATTCATTAAGGATATCCACACCTCCAGGCTAGTTACTCAGCATAATGCATCTGAGGTTATCCAAGTGCAACTAACTCTGGGCAAAACTGCAATCCAAATTGTAGCTTGCTACAGATCCCCCACCATGCCCCATGATTCCCACTCCTCTTTCCTTGATGTACTCGAAAATATTAGGGTTCAACCAAACACCCTAATAATGGGAGACTTCAACTACCCCACCATCAACTGGGAAAACTACTCATGTACCAACTCCTTAGCTCAACACTTTCTGGAATTTATAAACTCCAATGCCCTGGATCAAGTTATCCACACCCCCACCAGGGGCAACAATATCCTAGACCTAGTCATTACCAACATGAGTAACTGGTTTTCCACACCTGAAGTCAACTCCTCGTTGGTCTGATCCGACCATAAGCTAATCACCCTTGATAGCCACATCCTGTCCCACCCCCCATTAAGGAAACCATGGTAAAAAATTTCTCCAAAGCCAACTTCATGCTTCTTAAGACAGAAGTGGTGAACTTCATGACACCCATCCAGATGAACAGTACAGTTACAACTGCTGAATCCTACACAAATGCACTCTATAAGCACTTACATGAGTGCATGGATCGTGCTATCCCAAACAGAACCAAGACGCTATCCTCCAAAAAAAGGAAGCCAATCTGGTCATCCCCTGCCATAAACAAACTGTGCAACAGAAGGAAGAAACTGTTGCAAAAGAGAGTAAAATCCCATGAGTGGTGGAGCT
Source organism: Protopterus annectens (assembly GCF_019279795.1). Classification (NCBI taxonomy): domain Eukaryota; kingdom Metazoa; phylum Chordata; order Ceratodontiformes; family Protopteridae; genus Protopterus; species Protopterus annectens. The sequence continues at coordinate 151,324,587 of NC_056736.1, read as the reverse complement.
CCCTGGTCAGGCTCAGTAAGAAGCTGAGATCCCTTATAAGATCCTCCAAAGCTTGCTACAAAAACAAAACTGCCACTAATTCTAAGGACAACCACAAAGCATTCTATAGCTATGTCAAGAATCTCGATGGCAACCCCCAGATCTGCTCTGAGTTACAGCACAAAGGCACGAAAATTACAGAACCAACTGATATTGCCAACATCCTGGCAGATAGGTTCAGTGCTAACTTTACCCCACACACACACCCTAAAGGGCCCATATCTATACAGGAAGAATGCAGAGTCCCTGTAATCACAACTACGCAGGTAAAAGCTGCACTCTCTAAAGCCAAAAACACAGCATCCATGGGACCAGACAACATCCCAGGCTGCATTTTACACTAACTTCAGAATGAACTGGCTCCTCACTTAAACACCATGTTCAATAATAGCCTCGCTTCAGGCTTTGTGCCCACTGAATGGCACACAGCAACAGTTATCCCTCTCCACAAAGGGGGAGCCACCACTGATCCCGGGAACTATCGATCTATTAGCCTGCTGAGCCTGGTCTGCAAGGCCATGGAACATATCATCATGGAACTCATAAACAAAGACATTGGTAACCTCCAAACTCTGGATCCCACCAAGTTCGGGTTTGTGAAAGGCAGAGCATGCTTCCTGAACCTGATCAACTTCTTTGAGGCAGTCATCTAAGCCGTAGATGAGGGTATGGTGGTTCACACAGCCTATTTTGACCTCGCAAGGCTTTCAACACCATCCCTCATTCTGGAATTATAGCTAAAGTCACTAAAATAGGTATAAATCCCTACATCACAAGATGGGTTGTCAACTGACTCACTGACAGAACCCACACTGTAAAAGTTGCAGACTCCAAATCTGACCTCAAAGCAGTGACAAGTGGAGTACCACAGGGTTCTATCCTGGGACCTCTCCTGTTTGGTATCTACTTCTCTGACGTACAGGCTAACACAGAAGGCCTCTGGCTAATGAAGTTCACAGATGACTGCAAATTAGGAGCCATAGTCAAGTCCCCAAATGATGTGGACATCCTCGCTGTGACAGATGCCTGGTGTCAGAGCAATGGCCTCAAGCTCAATGCCAAAAGGTACAGTGCCATCCCCTTTGGTAAAAACTCTGTACCCATGAACTACCACATAGGCAGCAATCTACTTAACACCGAATGTGTGATGAGACCTTGGGACCCAGGTGGACAGTTAGTCCCGCCTTTGATAGTCACATTAGCACAGTAGCCAGGAAGCCCTTCTACATGGCACACCTCATCACAAAAGGGTTCTCATCCAGAAAAAAAGAGATCATTGCTCCTCTCTACTCGACACTCATTAGACCCATTATAGAGTGCAATACCCCTTTTGGAATGTACCTCACAAGACATCTGCAGCAGCTGGAAAGGTCACAGAAGTACCTCACAAAGAGAATTACTGGCCTCAAACAAATGCCCTACACTGACCACCTCAAAAAACTCCAGCTTTACTCCGTAGCATATCGCCTACTCCAAGGTGATCTCTGCCTAACATATAAAGCTATGTCAAACCCAGAGCTGTTGGACATGCTACACCTAAAGAAATCCCAATCTCTCTGAGCTAGATGCTCTAGGGACTTAAACCTTGTCACCACAATAAACAGGACATGCTGGAGGGATAGATTCCTGTCCCAGAGACTCCTCATACACTGGAACAGGCTACCCATTTATGTCAAGCAGAGTTCTTCATTAGCACTCTTCAAGAAAAATCTTGATGAGTAGATGGGAAATAAGAAATACACCCCTGAGTTCACTTCTGTGTCTCTGCTCAACAGTGGCACAGGAAAATAACTTTCTTGGGTGGCGTAAGCCAGGGAACCTTGTTGGCTAGACTTATGTAGGCCCTTGGGCTGATAACCTAGTACCTACCTATGAACCTATAGTATGGGAGAGAAAAATACATTGTGAGAAAATAATAAACAATAAACCACAAACTGGCATACGAAACGTATTTGTGTTTGAGAAAAAATGAAGGGAAAACAAGATTCTGAGTAAATATTTTGATTGAAGTGCTGAATGAGCATATAAGACTTCTATACATTTGTTGCAGAAATAAAAGACCTAGAATGCAATACAACTACTGAAGGTGGTATGATAAAAATACCAGAAAGTAAGCAGGTATTTTTACATATACAGTGAAAATCAATATTTACAAATGATGTGTCATGAATAATGATTTAACTCATAGGTTAATAGGTTCATAGGTTTGTACTAGGCTAATGGCCCTGGAGCCTTTACAACCCTAGCCCATCATGCCGCCCAGCGTTAGTTCCCAGTGCCTCTATCAAGTAGAGCCACTGGAGTGATCCCCAGGTTAACTTTCTATTACCCATCCACTCATCAAGATTTCTCTTGAAGAGGGTCAGCTAGGTGCTCTAGTTGACACGTATGGGAAGTCTATTCCAGAGCATGGGCAGTCTCTGGGTGAGGAACCTGTCCCTCCAGTATGTTCTGTTGAGTGTGGTAATGAGGTTGAGGTCTCTGGAATGTGTGGTGCAGAGGGATTGGGATTTCTTTAGATGTAGCATTTCTAACAGGGCTGGGTCAGACATGGCTTTGTAAGTCAAGCAGAGATCACCTCGAAGTAGGCGATATGAGACAGGGAATAGCTGGAGTCTTTTGAATCTGTCCATGTAGGACATGTGCTTAATGCCTATAATCCTCTTCATGAGGTACTTCTGTGGCCTCTTCAGCTGTTGCCGGTGTCTAGTGAAGGACATGTCAAATGGGGCATTATACACAATGATTGGCCTAATGAGCGAAGTGTAGAGAGAGATGATGACCTCTTTCTTCCTGGATGTAAAACTCTTGGTAATGAGATATGCCCCATAGAAGAACTTTCTGACCACAGTGGCAATGTGGTTGTCGAAGGAGAGGTTTCTGTCAACCTGCATCCCCAGATCTCTTATAACACCTTCAGTGTTCAGTGGGCTCCCATCGATGTGTTAATTAGTGGGAGCTGAGTTTTTACCAAAGGGGATGTCGATGCATTTTTTTTGGAATTAAGCTTAAGGCCATGGTTTTGATACCAGTCATTGGTCTCGGTGAGGCCTTTCTGTAGGATATCTGCATCACTTGTAGAGTTAATAATGGTTCCCAGCTTACGGTCATCTGAGAACTTGGTCAGCCAGAGTCTCTTTGTGTTTCCCTGGACTTTTGAGAAGTAGATGACAAACAGGAGAGGACCCAGGACCGATCCCTGTGGGACTCCACTCATGACTGGTTAGCTGTCTGACTTGGAGTCCACTACTTTCACGCTGTGTGTTCTATCTGTGAGCCAATTTGCAGCCCACCTAGTGATATAGGGGTTGCTGCCTAGTTTGGTGAGTTTATCAATAATTCCTGAGTGAGGAATGGTATCAAAGGCCTTGGCCAGATCAAGGCAGGCTATATGCACTACCTTATTTTCATCCACAGCCCTGGTGACTGACTCAAAGAAGTTAACCAGGTTGAGCAGGGATGATCTACCTTTCACAAAGCCAAATTGCATGGGGTCAAAAGTTTGGAGATTTCCTATATCTTTGTTAATCAGGTCCATGATGATGCGCTCCATAGCTTTACATATCAGAGTCATCAGGCTAATGGGGTGATAATTCCCAGGGTCTGTACTTGCTCCCCCTTAATGGAGAGGGATAAATATAACAGTGCTCCATTCGGTAGGTACAAAGCCTGAGGTGAGGCTGTGACTGAACAGGGCACACAGATGTGGTGCCAATTCACTTTGTAGTTCATGTAGAACACAGCCAGGCATATTATCAGGTCCATTGGAAGCTTTATTCTTGGCCTTGGACAAAGCAGCTTTAATCTTTGCTGCAATAATGCTGGTTACCTGGCATTCCTCCGGTATTGTGATTAGTCTTTTTGGGGAGGGGGGTAAAGTTGGCACTGAATCTGTCAGCCAGTATGTTAACAATATCTGTTGGCTGCCTATAAGCGGTACTATTGTGCAGTATCTCAGAGCAAATCTGGGTATTGCTGTGGAGATTCTTGATATAGCTATAGAAGCTTTGTGATTGTTTTTAGTGTCTGCTGCAATTCTGCCTTCATAGCTGGCTTTAGAAGATTTGATGAGGGATCTCAACTTTTTGCTGAGGCTAATAAGGGAGTTTTTCCAGTCTCAGGAGTAAATGTTTTGTTTCTTGTTTTAATATGGGAATTATGTATACTGAAATGTAATGAAGAGATTTATTAAAAAATAATTTGAACATCAGACCTTAGATAAGTCATAAAGACTAGAGACTTTACTTGTTTTTTTTTTTTTTTTGGTAGGTGTCCATTGAAGTGAAAAATGGTTTAACTGGCAATTTGTATAAGGGAATAGGTAAGTGTGTGTGTGTGTGTGGGGGGGGGGATTGAGATGGAGTAAAGGAGGAGCAGAAAATATGTTAATTTTATTTCTAAAGGAAACTCATTAAAGTCATTTAGAAAAACCACACTAGTGTTTTTTAGAAGAAATCAGAAGAAAAACAAACGTCAAGCAGTTGTATAAGTTTTCCATTTTTGTTTTACTACTAGTAGAGAGCAATTTGTGGAGAATATTCTTACAAAACAGTTTGGGGCCCAGTAGCAACTGATACGCCTATGATGGCCTTTGACAAGCTGTAGTGATCCTAGTATCTGATTACATTTTGAATGAATGATTTTTATGTGCAAGCCTAATCATAAGCACTAATCTAGACTGACACCGATAAATTTGAGACGGGTGATATTTTCTGTGGGAATTCAATCTTTTGTACTTACTGAGAGGTCTGTGGAGTTACATAAAGAATAGTCATTATTGTACAACAGCATTTTGTTGGTTTTTGTCAGCAATAAGGACAAGTTCAGAGTTTTAAGAGACCTTCCTGTGGCTTAAACTGGACATGTGGCTGGGATTTATCTCTGTAGGGGAGAGCCATATCATCTGCATATTGTTCTTTTGATAGATGTAGGTGGTGGGCTAGGACAGGGTTTCTATATAGGCTGTATAAATTGAACCAGGTGTGAGATTTTACATACTCTTTTGTTTGCAGTAAACTTATCTACGTAGGTTTAGCTCCAAACTGATCTAAGAGTCATGCTTCTGAAATCCATGACACAAAAGTGTACAGCTCAGCAGCTATGGTTGATTCTATCAAAAGTCATGGAAAAATCAAGAAAAAAAGTCTATAATGACATTACTATTATTAAGGCCTTCCATAATCTTTAACTTACAGAATTATGAAGTCTATAGAGTGATTTCTGTGAATACACAAGTTGAGTATTACTTAGTAGGTTGTTAGATTCAATAAACAGGGTGAGATGCTGGTTTTCTACACATTAATTTGTGTTGGATAGCAAGTTATCAATATCTTGAAAAGCTATTTTTTTTCTCCAGAGATGAGGTACTTTGCCTTATTTAAAACTCATGTTATTAAGAATTTTAAGATGATTAAACTCGGATCTAGGAATTCTGATTCTTTGACTTTGGACTGGTATTGTGAAGGCTAGAACATGTCCTGTAGTACTGCATAATGGTCTACAGTGCAACAATTGCATTTAGACTGTGCTGATGAGATGACTGACACAAAATTGTTTCTGATAGTTTGAACAGTGATGAAAAAGACTCAAATAGGAAGGGGGTGATGTTGATTCTTTACTTGGATTAAGTTGTTGATTGATATTTATCCAAAAGTTATCCAAAAGTTTCTTTTGGGTCAAATGTCTGCTTCATTAGGCTATGAAAAATGTGTTTGTTGAGTTTGTTTATTTTTAGGAGTTTAAAGTATACGAGTTTGAGTGTTTTTAGCATGCCTAGATATTAAAGATAAATTCTTATTTTATTCAGAAGTATATATTCCATCTTTAAGAAATATCATTGACAAAAATGTCATCAATGAAATAAAATATATTATTTGAATAAAGCTGTCTATTTAGTCAAAAATCATTTTTTTTTATGTGTTTATTTTTATTTTACATTTGTTGACCGGGAATAACCTGACTGAGCTGAAAATAACCCCTTTTCAGCGGAGGCCTGGGGAGAAAAAATATTTATTTATTTTAATTTTTTTATTTATTTAAAAGCACCAAAAAACTTAATACAGTACAATTAGAAATAAAAATTACAGATGCAAATGTTCAAAAAATAAAATTGCAAAAGTATATTCAAAGAAGCTAATATCCTGTTTTAACAACATTAGACAATTATGGTATATTTACACATTTTCTTTCGTGTGCAGGAAATATAGGAGAAGACACATAGACATACAGTCTTAAAGTATTAGGTCAATATAAAAACATTATTTGCTATCAGGAGACAATTTAATGGAGGTATTTTGAAAAAGAAGAGCTTAGTTAAAGTATAAGACATCTAAGTTAAACAAGACTGATAGGCAAAGTCAGGGGGATAGAAAAGTAGAAAAAGTGGAGAGAATGGATGTTGCCGTATTACCATTATATTTAACTAAAATGCTGGCATTACCCATAATTCCCATTTATGGCACACAAGTTCCCTTTAACATGATTTCCTGCACTGTAGGATATTGCATGGACATCTAGTAGGTAAGTGCACTTTAAATATTTTTTGCCATAATAGCTATGTCTCTAAATACTGTGTACTAATTTATTGAGCAACCACCTCATATGCATATTTCTCTGCCCTGTAATGTTTTTAATTCGACACAAGCTACCCACTTGAACCTTTGTTAATGATGCCTTTCCTTAACCTGCAGTGGAGTGCTTTAACACTGCATTGTCCCAGAAACAGCCTATTTTCATTCCCACAGTGACTTGGAGTACCATTCAGTATGATATTGTTACTACTTGGAGAGTGATCTCAGCTTGTTGGCTTCTACGTAACATGATTATGTATTCATCTGATCTGTAACTGTATTCCATGAGTGACAGTAGTGATGGGGTCTACCTGGTGAAACTGCACAGCCCCCAGCACCCCCAGGCAGGGTCACGCATGGTACTTGGCAATGCATGTTAAGCAGTGGATGTTCATCTATTAGACAACTAATAATAATGTAAAGTTACAAAGATACTACTAGGTTCATGTGGTACCTCCTGTGGGATATGCTGAGTAGTGCATGGTCAGCTCACATTGAGCATCAAACATTCCTCCACGCACCATACCCAAATGTACCTAAATGTATAGTTTATATGGTTACAGAAGCTATGATTTGTACAGATGTTCATAAGGCAGAGGCACAAGTGCTAAAAAGCCCAGCTGGGGCTGGGGAGAGGTTGTTTTACAAAAGCAAGAAGGGATGCAAATCAGCATATACAATGAGACAGTAGCAAGTGTAAAGTTGTGAAAATGTCATTAAGCAAATAAAATTACTTGGTATTTCTGTTATTACTTTTGCAATTGGGAAATTTATTTTTATGTCATAGTTTGCCATGTCTCGTCTTCCTGTCCTTTTTTATTTTTAATTTTTTTTCAGGCATCAAGCGGGTAAAAGGAAATTTCTCACTCTTGATCAAAAGATGTCAAGCATTGGTTTACTTTAGCTTTAGCTGTGTTTTTCTTTTTCCTTTTTGTATTTTTTCCAGCCACTTGTTTGGGTTAGTGCCAGTTTAAGTTATGTGTTATGATAAGTAAAATTGTGATCTGATGCCACATTTAGATTCTGTCCTACATAATGATATTGTTGGGGTGGTCCCATAGATCAGGATCAAGACCATCAGTGTCAAATTTATAATGATTTGTTGTGATGCCAAGATCTACTAGATGTAGGAGGTACATTTAACAGTGACCAGAATGTGCTGCATGAGGTGGACTTCTTGTTTGAGGTCCTGCCCCAAGCCACACCTAGCCTTGTCAGCAATGAGTGTCTGGTAAGTCGTTACTACTGTGAAGATAGAGGCTGACATTAGGTGTGCCTCACACCATTCCTATACACAACAATCAGAACATTTGTGGACAATTTTCAGGACATATACTGGAAAATGTTCTCATATATATATATATATATATATATATATATATATATATATATATATATATATATATATATATATATATATATATATATATATACCCTGCAGCACTCTAACTTCTCTACCTGACTCTCATCTGTAATAGTCAGTGTTGGAACTATTTTATTTTACCTCTGCTTCTGTGTGGACATGGTTTTGCATGTCTTTGGAGCCAGCTTTGATTGATGTCTTTTTCTGCCACCACCCCTGTATATGTTCTTTGCAGTGAGTACTTGAACCTCAGAAATTGTTCTGTCTTCCCCCAGAGGTCCAACACATCCATAAGAAAAAGGTATATAACCTATGATTGGATTACAAAACATCTGGTGAAGACATTTCATCATGATGAATCATATGTAAATATACCTCTCAACTGTCCAGATTTTCACAGAATGTCTACATTTTTGACTCATATTTTTGTTCTGTTTCTCATAAAATTGTAGTTTTCTAGCATGTCACTGGCAAATCGTTGAGGACTAAAGTCAGAAAACAATAGCATACATTACTTTCAGACTTCATATCCTTCAAAAATTCATGGTAATGCAAAACCTATTATTCTATCAACTTTCTAAGTTTATAAGAGCAATATTTAAAGAATGGCACTATTTTTGGGCCTTTTTCCCCTATTATTTGTGGCTTTGCCCAGATTTTTTGCTCTAAGAGGTTGAGAGGTATGTATGTAAGTCTGCATTACTAACTATAGTGTTAACAACTTGTTTGGGGAGAGGGGCCCTGACAGTACAGTTTACAAGTCTGTGCCCCTAACCTCTGGCCATGCCTTGACTATAATATTAATGTTATTATGGTCAACAGCAATTCCATTGCCAACATCAGCCCACTGTGAGTACTACAAGATGTCACTGATTTCTGGTCAACAAATAATAAGTGTTTCAATAACCTATGCCTACCTTTCACTGGTCATTAAAACTTTTATGAAGATTTCAGCAAGTTAGAATTAATGAAATCCATTTGTCCTATGTACTATTTCCTTCTTGAAGTACATCTTCTGATAATGCTGAAGTATCTGATGGAGAAACACTTCAAATGTATATGCAGTCATTCATTGTATTAGGAAATACATGCCAAACTGACACAAATCTATAGCAACACTGACATTCTGTGCCACTTGTGTGTGCATATGCATAATAAAGACGTACCAAGCTGCTTGTATCCACGCCAGATAAAAAAAAAATCAGTGCTCTCATCCACTGCATTATAGTCACTGAAAGTACAGCAAGGCCTCCTTATCAGGTGTTAAACGTTGTATACAGCAGACCCTCTACATGGGATGCTGCGTGCAGTTGCATTTTGCCTCGTGTTAATCCTGGCATGAGGCTGTTAGAGAGAACATATCATTTGCTCTCTATCTACACTATGCTAAGGTACAAAATGTTCCCCTTTATGGCATTTATATCAGCCGGTACCTGATTCCACACCTTGTCACTCCCACTGTCTCTCTCTTTGTCTGAGACTCCTATTTCCAAAAAAGTCATTTCCTATACATCTTAAGTGCATCCATGAGGATATGATTCTCCTCAGCAGTGACGTTATCCCTCTTGTTCCATTGTCTCTGATTATATAGCATGGTTAACCAAGAGCCAGCAAACTGAGACTTAATGCTGTAATTGTGCCCCAAGTCAAATGAAGCAGTAGCATACATCTAACTGCAGTAGTTATATCACACAACTCAATATGTATACTGTCTTTAAACACCTTAAACAGAAATGCAACACTGTTTCTCCAGTGAATAATTTCCATTTTTTATGTCATTTTATGTGTGTGTGTGTGTTTGCATGTGTGTGTGTGTGTGTGTGTGTGTGTGTGTGTGTGTGTGTGTGTGTGTGTGTGTGTGTGTGTGTGTGTGTGTGTATGCTTTGGGTGTCTCTGCTTGACTTGATTTTTTTCTGTGCAGGGAATACTGAACTGTGTATGTGTGTACATCTGCTCTGTGCATCTCTGCTTGTCTTGATTTTTTCTGTGCTAGGGAATACTGGTCTGTGTCTGTGTCTGTGTGCCTGCCTTTTCTTTTTTCTGGACCAGGGAACACTGAACTGTGAGTGTGTGTGTGCGTGTGTATGTGCGCGCGCACATGAGTGTCTCTGCTTGACTTGATTGACTTGATATTTTCTGTGACAAGGAATATTGAACTGTGAAGTGTCATGCTTAAGAGACTGCAATATGTGTGTGATTGAAGTGCAGGCCAAGTGTGGTGTATGGGACGAGAGTCAGGTAGTCATTGACCTTGATGACTGATTGTTCTCTTCTTGAAATGCAGTTCTAGCGATGTAACTTGGTGCTGTGGATTGCTAGTGCCAGGTCCCAGTAGCTGTGGCAACTGGGAATTGCTAACCGCAGTAATGAAAAACAAAGATAGGCAGCAAGCCGTAGAATTCCAACCAGTTTATTGTTAGCGCTTTCGTTCAGGACATACATGAACTTCTTCAGACAAAGAAACCCCAAGAGTCCTCAGTTAAAATAAAACTGTCAATTAAGATGAGAATTAATTATAAAACCAATTAACATAACTTGAGAAATTTAAAGAGCCAGTGTTATACAAGGTAAAATGTATATGTAAATAAATATAAATGCTTTTTTTTAAAAAAATCAGCAACAATTTTAAAATCACAACACATCAGTCTTATTACTTAATTTTTTGTGTGTGTATAAATTAATCTAAATACTGTTAAATTCTAGATAACAACTTGAACAACTCAAACAAATGGAAATATAAAATTCCTATAAATATATACTGATAGATATGTATAAATAAATATTTATGAATTCATTCAAGTATTAGAAAGGTTGTTATACAACTGAATTTCACCTTTGTAGGGCTTTTAATTTCAAAATACATTTTATTGAGCAGTATTCATTAAGTCCTGGTAGAACATGTGCATATGTTTTAATTTGCCAAACAAGTTCCTGTTCTTAAAGCTTTATTTCCCAGGGCCCACCTCTAATGTTCCTGACTATTTGTTGTAATATTGTAAACTGGAATTTATATGTGGGGTATTCTAGAATGTGTCTAGCCAAAGCATTTGTGGTGTTACCCCAACTAATTTGGCATTGGTGTTCATAAATTCTCTGCTTGAACATTCTTTCAGTTTTACCAATGTAGTAGCTTTGGCAACACTGGCATAAAGCAGCGTATACTACTCCTGCTGTTTCATGGTTAAATGTTCCATTGATGGTGTAGATTTTGTTATGTATGTGAACTTTATTAGTTACCATAATGTGCTGGCACTGCTGACATCTCCCACACTTTCTCATCCCCCGGTTGTTGGGGCATTTTTGATTGTTCCTTTCCAACAAACCTTTAAAATTTAGGCCTCTTCTGTAGGTAATATGTGGTCTATCTCCCAATTTCATATTAATAGCACTGTCCTCTGATATTATAGCCCAATTTTTAATCATAATATTCTTAATGGCATGTGCATCAATAGAGAAAGTTGTAATAAAGCGTATTCACAACTTTTCTAATACTTGAATGAATTTATAAATATTTATTTATACATATCTATCAGTATATATTTATACAAATTTTATATTTTCATTTGATTGAGTTGTTCAAGTTATCTAGCATTTAACAGTATTTAGATTAATGTATATACACAAGAAAATTAAGTAATAAGACTGATGTGTTGTGATTTTAAAATTTTTGCTGAATTGATAAAAAAAAGCATTTATATTTATTTACATATACATTTTACCTTGTATAACAGTGGCTCTTTAAATTTCTCAAGTTATGTTAATTGGTTTTATAATTAATTATCTCATCTTAATTGACAGTTTTATTTTAACTGAGGACTCTTGGGGGTTTTTTTGTCTGAAGAAGTCCGTGTATTTCCTGAACGAAAGCGGTAAGAATAAACTGGTCGGAATTCTGCAGCTTGCTGCCTATCTTTGTTTTTGTTTTTGGTTACAAGTTTATTTTTTGTTTTGTGTTTAACTGCAGTAATGAAAAAGAAATGTTACTCAGTAATTTAACAGCACTTCATAGCTAGGCAATTTCAGTAAGAGTTACAACTTACCAGTGGTTTAGAACCTACCTATTCCTTGAATGTTTTCACTATGTGATAGCAGCATGAGATTATTGCATCTATCATATTCTTAGCTACACTTCTTTGCTTTTCATTTGGCTGTCTAACAATGTTCTTTAAAAAGATTTAACGAGTAGAGCATAAAACAATGATACTTTGCAATGTTTTGGCAGGTTTTATTTAATCCATGAAGTTTTTCTTGTAAATGGGTCTTGTAGGCATGTAGCTATATGAATTTCACTACTATGCCTGTGTGCAGGTGTAGCCAATGACAAAGACAAGTTCTCTTATGAACAAGTAGCTGGAAGGGCATGCATCCACACTCACACTGTGTATGCAGCAGCACTCATGTATTTAGGCATACCAGCACAGCTGTAAGCTACTCGAGCTGCTTACAGTTACACTGCATAAAGTATGGTTCACAACCGAGGGGTCTCAATTCTACACTGACCACATCATTTTGCAATAGAGGCTAGCCGAGACAGCATGAGTTTTGTGAACGTGCAGAGTTCCAAGCTCGTCTGTGAAGGAGACTAAGCTCTACCTTCACTTGTCCAGTCAGACTTATAGAATGAGGCTTGCAGGTGTAGGAGATGGATCATTTTGCACAATAACTATTTGGACAGACCTGACAGCTGAGCTGTCAGAGGTCAGAGATCACTGGTGTCCCCAGAATTGGTGAGCAATGCCACAGTCAACATAGTGACCTCAAGTTCAGGCAGCCACAAGATATTGGCCAATGGGTAGTCTAAGTAGAGAAGAAACAAATGAGTTCTAGATTATGTATAATATCTTCAGTATTAATTTATACCTACACCCAACAAATCAGACATCTTCATTATACTAATCCAGCCCACCATAAATTGGCATCTCCTTTGTACACAGCCTATAAATTTCACTTCCCTTTTTGCCACACACATCTCCTGTATAACAATAAACATCATTACTCTTTTCACACAAGGTCCTCAGCTCACAATGCATTTCTCACTTCTGCTATATTTCTATAGATACAACCACACCAAACCTTAATGTACAACTCCTTCCTCCCCACAGAGTACCCTATCACTTTCTATGTTTACTATATAAGTTATAGCCTATCCAACCCTAGTAACACCTGCATCTCTACTTTATCCTATGTCAATGTACATCTTTAACTCTAATCTCTGTCCATGAGACCATGCTTATATACATAGCAGAAGTTATCATATGCCTCACTTTCACACAACTAACCTGCTATTACAAACCTCTGTACACTGTTTACCCAAATCACCCTCTAACATACCCACCACTAACTCCTCCACATCTACTTTTATTATTGCTCATCACCTCTGCCACATTTTTCGTCTACACCTTTTGAAACCCACCATGCAAAAACATAAACATCTATACCACATAGCAGGAGTGAAAACTGAACAACATACCATTAAAGTGATTACTGGATGCCATTTTCCTACATTGCTACAACTTTGTGGGGTCATCCACATTAACCATGGCCTAGTAGAAAACCAAACTCTTTTCCCCACACCCTTACCACTAGAACCCAAACAACCACAAAACATAAGTTACAAAGCAAAGGGCTAAAATTAGTCAATGTATACATGAGGATCATATCTATGCATGCTTTCATATCCTACCACATCCCTGATATAGTTGTAACTACTGAAATCTGGCTAAATGCCACTATCAAAGGAACGGAAACTCTTCCTGCAGGGTGTAGCATACTTAAACCTGACAGCATGACTAAAAAGGCAAGTGGAGTAACAATGATGTATCCGAGTAATCTAAACATCTCTCAGTATAAACATACTCAGACACAGTTTAACAATGCAGAGATCCTCATTTCGTCTTAAATGTAACTCTTAAGTAGGCCCCCCAGCCACTCCCCACTATCTTACACTGGGGTACAGCTTCTTTTATAATAAGGATACCAAAGCTGATTCAGTAAGACTGCAAGGATAATGTGCTTCAAGTAAAGCTATGTTCCTTCTGCCTGCATCGTGCAGTATTTGTAATCTAACTGTTCTCTCTTCTCTTGGAATACCTCTTCTCTCTCTAACTTACTCTCTCAACTTTTACCTCCTTGTCTATGACATGACACTTTCTCTAAAGCAGAAGTCAGCCATGGTCATCAAAACCATCCCTCACAAAAATATTTGTCACCTAATCTGCAATAAGCAGCTGCAACAGAACATCAGTGGTCAAAAAATAAAGCTTAGATGGCAGAGTACCCTTTTGATTATGTTTTTTTTTTTCCTCAACTAAAATTGATGGGTAACTAGCAGCAATAACAATACTGTATGTCTTCACTGTTTTATTACATGCATTTAAATAAAAAAGTAACCATCTTGTTGTAAAGCCATGCACACTGAAAAGCTTAGGGCATTGTCTCATGTAATTCAATACAGTCTTAAACTAAGGACTAAAAATGTAAAAATAAAAATGCTTGACCTTCATTATAACACTAATCTATTTCAGACAGTATCTTCCCCCATACATTAGCAAGTAATATACCATAAAAAATAATGAAATGCAAACTAAGTGTTAACTGCTCAATGTGCCCTAGAGATACTGCCATCTATAATGTGTTACTGCTGGGCATAGCCTAGCTATCTATGCTGACAAATATACTACCAGACTGCAGAACACTACTTCATTTCAAGTTTGCTTGCATACTGTTTACCTTGTTGGGCTTTCACTAACCTGACAAGTTGATTTTTTAGGAATTCCTATCTCTTTCCTGCTGGGTGAAACTGCTATGTTCACACTCACTCGGGCTCACTCCACTTCTTTACCCTAACCCCCAATTCCCACCTATCCCCACTACAACTAGCTTTATGTACCTCCTAATTGCACCACACTCTGTCACCATTAAGTCATCGCCCTTCTCATTTCCCCATTTTCCCCTCAATCTTTATTCAACCAACACCTACAGCTGACATATCACATCTCACACATTCTTCACCCCTCCCACTCAAGCTACCTCACCTTCTTACACATACAGAAAGCCACAATCATTCATATAGATAAGCACTCCACCTCACCTTAATATCTCACTCATACCACTATTTGCTCACATGCAAATGCATCAGACACCTGCATATAGCTCGCTAGACTCCATCCTTCACTGTAAAATCTCCCAACTCAGAAATATCAACTGCTAGACTTTCAGTCTCATAAGATAACGCTCCCAATCAGCTTACTCATTCTTCTAAAATGTTCTGTTCATTAGCATTTACTCTCGTTCTCATCTCTTACTCCCAGCTCATCTCTCAACTCCCTCATCTTCCATCTCACAAACTTCATGTACCAACCTCACCAAAAGTCTATTGACATAACTCCATACCTGCTCCTTCTCTACTCTACACATCTGTTTAGATATAAAACGTACCACCAGAAACTAATCCCTAACAACCTCTATCCAAAACCTAAATCTAAACTAAAATGGTTGACCAACACTCTTTATAATCCACAATCCTTAAAATTTCATGGGGGTATCCACCCCAATCCATGCCCACCTTCTTCCCTATATCCATCCTACACCACTCCCTCTGCAAGCTTCACCATGAATACACAATATTCCTCAAGTTCATCCTCTGCTTTCACATTAACATAAGACATGTCTGTAACAAGATACTCAAATATCATGCATGGCTTGTCAGTCACTCACCTGACATTGTGGTACTAAGTGGCACCTATCTGAAAAAGGAAATTGATGATAATGAAATGTTCCCTCCCGACTTTAACATCTAGAGAGATGAATGAAAGCATAAGAGGAGTTGCAATACTCTGTAAGAAAACACCCTTCAACTTTCCCACCTCAAACTCCTGCCCAGTTCAGCAAAGCAGAAATCCTGGTCACAACTCTCAAACTAAGCAAACACTAATCTATGTATATTATAGTCTCTTTAAGCAACCATCTCCCCATATTTGCTTTAGGAAACTAAACAAACATCCAAAAACATCATTACAATGTGGCGCAAAACCTCTCAGATTTCGAAAATCGACACCATTGTTTCATAACTCGATCAGTACAGCTGAACAATGCTAAAATATTTACATCTTGATGATGCTGCATTCATCTTTAATAACGCATATCTAAGCATGCTAAATAAACTAATCTCACTCAGAAAAAATAGTTAAGTCAAATCCTGCTCCTTGGCTGACCAGAGATACCAAACATCATATGAAACTTTAAGATGCTGCATGGAAAATCTGAGCAGCAAATAAAACCGATGCCAACTATCAAAAATTTAAAGAACTCAGAAACAGAATTAAATATCATGTTAAATCTGACAAAACACTACTATACAAATCTCCAAAGTAATAGTCATGATAATTCTAAATTATTCAGCTCTTCCATAAATCAACTCTTAAACCTTAGCCAGTCAACACAACCCACATAAACAATCAATTTAAACAACTCCACAGTTTTCACCTATGCACTTAACTTGAGCTTTATTAGTTCAGCTTCATCCTTACTCAATAACAATAGTCAAAAGAATAGCCACAGCAAAGTCCAACCCTAAAAATCTCTACACACTCTAAACCTCAATTTAGTCCCCATCTATACCATTACAGAATGTCTGCTCAAACTAAGACCCAGCTCTTCAGCATCTGACAGCCTACTAAATGAATATCTCAGATTTACAGTAGAAGCCATAGCCTACCATGTCTCTATATTGATTATTTGCACTATAAATTAATCCTGTGTACTGCTTCTATGAATAAAAATGCTACATCCTTCCATCTGTAAATTTGGTCAGTCGGCTGAGCTCGATAATTGTAGGCACATCGCAAGTCTCTCTCCTCTACCAAGATACTTGAAAAATGCATTCACTCCCAATCACTTCACTCTATCACCCAAAAACACTTCTCCTTCCCTCAAATCATGGTTTCTGCCCATAGTACTTCCATAGCTATCCTTAACTTTGTTAATATAACCAACAACAGTAGACATGAAGGCAACCTAGCATCTACCTTCTTTCTTGATCTCTCTAAAGCGTTTGATATTTTCTCCCACTCTATTCTCTTACAAAAACTCTCTAACCTAGGTCTTGACAGCCCCTCCCTCTCCTGGTTTTCCAGCTGCCTTGCTAACTGTCACCAGGCAGTGAACTGGCTGACTGACAATTCACCATTTTTCCCCATATCAGTTGGAGTTCCACAGGGATCCATACTTGGCCCTATCCTGTTAACCATCTTTGTTAATGACCTTGCCCTGACAAACAAGAATGCCACCCTACTGCAGTATGCAGATAATTCAGTCATCATCTACTCAGCAAAAAACCTTGACTCCCTGCAACAGCTGAGTCAGGAATATTTTTTCCTAAGAGGAAAACTGGCTGACCTCCAACCAGCTATTCTTCATTTCCATCAAATAAATAATATTTCTTTTCACTCAAAAAACACTGCAATAAAAGTCATATTTCTCTGTTACTTCCATTAGTAACACCAAAATACAACTTGTCATTCATACCAAACTACTAGAAGTTCATATAGGGGACTCCTAAACTTCAATGTCCACCTAGATCATGTAGTTAAAAGACTCACCAAATACTTGGCACTCTTTATAGAACCAAACCATATCTATCTAACACAGCAAGATCTCATATCACCACACCCCTCCTCCATCCCACCCTTCTTTGTACTGCAACAATATTTACCAATATCCAACCGACGTACTAGAACAAGGATGAATAGTGCCACAATAAGGTTCCAACATTTGCAGCCAAGCTCCCCTATAGACCACACCACTGCCTGGGACTCAAAGGTGTCCAGTGGCTTGAACCACCCATTAACTCATATACTATCAACTTCCTATTGTCCATAAGATACTATGCAAACCTAATGACTGCCCATCCCTATCAAACCCAATACAGTTTTACCACCAAACTAGGTCCCTGCACTCTTGTGACAAAGCCCTACAGCCTATATCCAAACCTTACAGTTCAAATGTCTGTTCCCTATCCTCTCAAATAGTATCCAAAAGACAGAACTCCATCCCACTAACAGTTAGCAAGAACCATCACTGAAGTGTTTCAAACTTCAACTACACATACTCTCAACTCATGGCACTGCAAATAATGCTCTCCCCCTGACTAAGCCATTCTTCTTTACTCTAACTGCTCTCCTTGCTGAACTCTTTATTCCATATAAACAGAGTAGCTGCATAAAATTACAACTTATAATATGTTTGAATACTGTATCAATAATGTAATCAACAACTGCCATTATAAGACTATACCTGTTTCTATATAATTCCACAATTGATTTCTGGCTCTCTGTGTTTATGTCCATAATGCATAAAACTGTAACTTCCCATGGATAAGTATAGAGTATCTTTACTGGATGTCATTGTCAATATTCAGTTGTATTTTATTGCACTGTATTTTATTGCACTGAAGCCTTTCTCCAACGACTTCCACTGAAAATGGGAGCTGAGCCCAGCCAGACTTTACCAGTAAAGAAAAGCAATAAAATAAAAAATATAACTCAGAAAAGAGTCTGTGCATTATTGCAATCTGCATTCCACCTGGAAATAACATCTCCCATAATTGAGGACATATAGTCCAGGGTATATACCAACGTATCATATGAAAGAATAATCTAAGGAGACTTCAATACAGACGGGTTCAACACGATATCTGACACCCCCCCCACTGCCAGCAGAAATCTTTTTGTTTTCCTTTAACTCACAAATATTCCAACCAGATACAACAAGCCCACTAACAGAGAACTACTAGCTACACTTTTACAAACTATATTAGACTAAATACTAACATTGCATTCTTTGAATATCTCTACCACAGGAACCTTGCCTGATTCCCTAAGTGACCACCTACCAACCTTTCCGAATAAAAACGACGACCCCTCCCCCATGCAATGCCATTCCAACTTAGTGTCTGATGTAACATTTAATGCTACTCTCAAATCCTGGTCCTTTCAAAAAAACGATATCTTTAAATGAAGCTCTACTTGAGTTCAATAAAACACTTCTTACCATTTTTAATTTAAGCATGCCCCACTAAGAAAGAAAAGAGTTAAACTGAACCCTGCTCTCTACATATCACACAAAACTAAAATAATAAATCAAAGGGGTAGAGATTGGAAGTCATGCGAAACTCAAACACCAGGAAAACACTTTAGGCACCTCAGGAATAAAATCAGGCACAACATAAAACTTGACAAAAAGAAGCAACATGATGGAAGCTCATTAATATAATCCAAAATTCTTGTGGGCATCCATCTCAGACTTACAAAACACAGGGTGCAACCAATCACTCCTCCTGAACATCACCAACTAAAAATAGCAGAAGACTTCAACAATCACTTTATACAATCCAGCAATCCAGTACTAAAAACAACACTATGGGGATTCTATATCTTTGCTAGTATACAACTCTTACTCAACACACTTCTCTCTAAAACCTTTCTCCACCCTTTCAGTAAAAACACTACCCTGGCTGTATATAACCTCTCAGCAGAATATCCAACAGCAGCTAGCAATACCATTGCCTAACTTTTAACCCTTTTAATAAATAGATAAATGAAGGTTATGTTTTAAACTATCTGTAAAAAGTATACATTGAGCAACTTCATAAAGGAGGCTCGTCTAGTGACTATGTTAACCTTAGGCCAGTCACTATACTACCTGCCATATGTAAAATCCTTAAAACATGTATCCACATTCAGTTTCTTAATGGTAATACTGCAAATAACTTGTTTTCCTATACACAACATGGCTTTTGACCCAAACACAGTACAACCCCAACATTATTACAGTTCACCAGTACTATCAATAAGGAAAGAAACTCCATTAATATAGTCTCTTCATTATTTCTTGACTAGTCCAAAGCACTTAACATAGTCTCACACCAACTACTTCTGCTCAAACATTCTTCTGTAGGTCTCGCTCTGTCTCTGTCTTTCTCTCGCTCTCTCCTGGTTTAAAAGCTGCTTATCTGACAGGTACACATTTGTAAAGTAGAAAGCAAATGTCCCTCCTCCTTGTCTGTCAAAGTTGGTATAACACAGGGATCCATACTTGGCCAACTATTGTTTAAAGTATTTATAAATCACCTACATTCAACAACCAAACATTTTACTCTGATACAATATGCTGATGATTCTGCTTTAATTTTTCTGCCCCTTATCTGTATACATTGCAAGAAATGATCCAGGAATCCTTCAGATTTGTTGAAACCTGACTATGTAACTCTCATATACTAATGAACCCTTACAAAAACTATGCCAATCTTCTTTACTCCTAAATCAGATCCACAAACTAAGTACCATTTTATCTCTGAATCACCTGTCAACACTAAGACTGAATGTGTACCACAAGCTAAGCTTCTGCAGGTCGCAATTGATAGTAACATAAAATTTTACCCACACAACAAAGTAGCAGTGAAAACAGACACACCAAAAACATGGCCTCTAGTGTAGAGCACATATAAAGACAGAGAAATAGGTACAAAAGCCTACTTACTACCCACACCTCTAGATGTCCTTCACATCTTTACAGATCTACCATCACTCCAAAGAGCAAATCATGAACAGTGCTACAATCAAATCACAAAGTTTGCTACAAACAACTCCCAACGTGCCCAGCACTGGGAAGCTCACAAAATACTAAACTGCATTAAACCACCTAAGACCCTTCACCGTACTAGCTTTTAGTCATAAGTAAGTGAATATACAACCCAGATGAATGCTATGCACTTAAACCTATAACCAAGCCTTATAACCCAAGCATAAATCTATGTTCTCAAGAGAAATCTTTACCCACTATAGGAAATTCTCAAAATACAGCAGGTGATGCTCTCTACTTTAGCTATGTCTTCATACTATGGAACTGAACCCCTCCCCCAGCAAACTAAACAACTGCAAACTTTAGAAAAGTGTAAACAGCATCTATGACAATCCTACATCAGCTAGTGCACATCCCCAGGATGAACTGATTCTCACAAACAATCAGATATAACGCAGAAAGTAATACAATTACACTTAACATGGAAATAAATGCAGTATAAATATGCGTCTTGTTATGTACATGATTAGTGATGCAGATGTTACTCATATAGACCTGAATGCAATTATATTTCATGTATGTACCCTGTATACTCTGGCTTATTAATTTATTCATTATGTGGAACTTGTACAATCTATTGTCATTTTACTTGTATAGGGAGCTTTTATCCCAGTACCACCACTGAAAAGGGGTTCTTACACCCAGTTAGAATATCGTGGTCAGCAAATGAAAATAAATAAATAAATAAATAAATAAAGTAAACATATAAACACAGTAGTAGTAATGACAAGCTTGCATTTTGGCCCTATGAATTATTTATCATTCACTCATTGAAAATAGTGGTACGTAAACTGTGTAGTTATAGATTAAGACTGCTTCTGCTGCATTGCAAATTTTGTATTTTGCCTATTTTAGGTAATAAACAATTAAGTAGGTATGACTCAGTACTGCTGAAATGATGCCAACTCTGAAGCTTAAACTCTGTGGACAGAGTCTTCAATCAGCATACTTTACATCCCTATATCCAAAGAGTATTTTCATGTTCTTCTTTGTTATTCTAATACATTTTTGTTGCGATATTGAATTGTTATTAATGCACTGAAAGCTACCCATCACATCACAATTTTACCACGCTATTACTCACTGTTCCATGCCATGCAGGGTGGAAGGGCATGGCATGGTATAAACAATTATGCCTTAATATATTACATCTATTTTTAATTAGGCAAATTATAGAGGCATACTGTGAAAATAATATAAGCAATGCTTTTTTTGGTTGGTGGGAGGAAGACATTCCCACAGACGAGTAATACTTACTATAGAAAGCTAACAATTTAAATTTTAGCTGAAGTAGGCAATACTGTCTGAATACACAACTCATTCAGAGTAAGATGGGCAGAGAACCATTGAAATAAACAATTATACAGACCTATGAAAAGAATAAACATGCAAAGCATTTTGGCTGGTGCCGGGAGAAAAGATTTCCACAGACAGGTAGTGCTTACCATAGTCAGTGGTACATTTGCAATTTAGCTTAGGTACTGCCATACTGTCTGAATATACATCACATAGTGTAAGATGGGGGACACATACCACTTCATAAAACACTTAATTTTCATTGCACTCAAAAGAGCATCTGCAGTTAGAAGAGCACTGGTGTGAAAAAGTCATATATTAAAACTGACATATAAAACTGCAGATGCAATTGCAAACATATTTTCTAATTAATATTGAAATTATTTTTAATAATTTTATTTCCTCCTCTTTGTCTTGTTTTGTAACATTGAGTAAGATTTCTGCCAACAACTGCTCTCTAACAAGAGGCTGGCATAGTTTTTCCCCTGACAAAATAACTAATCCTTGTGTCTTAAGGGTGAGTTAAATATTATGTGTTTGTTGATGTAAGTATTAAAATGATGGAATGGACTAGGTTTACTGTAGATTCCTTGGACATTGCATAGTTAATGATGGCTGATACTGAGGTCAGGTATCAACAATCCTGGCAAGTCTTAACTGAAATTTCAACATATTATAACAGAATGGGGGCTTTAGGGAGTCACTGTGATTTTGTTGATGCAGTCAGTGAGTGTAGGTGAGAAGGACTTGCATTTAAACTGTCATTTTCTTCTATATGAAATTTTGAAATGGAAAACTGATGTTTTTTGATGATCTTGATGAGGTAATTGAGAAAATAAAAGAAATGCTAACAAGACTGATGCAGCTGCATAGAGCAAAATGGCAAAGCTTGAATATATTGACATTGGGGGAATATGCGTATATATGTAAATAACAGCTGGTGTAGTAACTGTGAAGTGGTTAACTCTGCTCAGAGAATATTGAATTTCTGTCCTTAAAATTCAGACCCTTCTACTTGCCTAGAGAGTTCAATGGAGTATGTATTACGGCCATCTGCATTCCACCCAATGCAAGCATCAAGGAAGCACTGTCTACTCTCTATCAATCTATAAGTGATGTTCAAAATAACAACCCATAGTTTGCAATAGTAACTGCAGCGGACTTTAAAAAGGTTAACTTAAAGTCAGCATTACCCCATTACCACTAACATGTAGACTTTTCCACGAGAGGGGTACATACACTGGATAAAGTATATACCAACATTAAGCAAGCATATAAAGCAGCACCTTATCCACATCTAGGCAGTTGTGGCCACCTAGCCATCATGCTGGTTCCTGCATATAAATCCCTACTGAAAACTAGAAAACCAACTAGAAAACAAATAAGGCTATTGCCTGAAGGAGCAGTTTCAGCTAGGCAAGACTCCTTCGAGTGCACGGACTGGTCAGTGTTCAGAGAGGCAGACATGATAGACAACCACATTGACCTGGATACATACACAGAGTCAGTCATAGACTACATCTCAAAATGTTTGGAGGATGTAACAACCACCAAGTGCATCACCATACAGGCAAACCAAAAGCCATGGCTAACCAGTGAGGTGTACAAGCTGGTAAAAGCTAGGAACGCAGCATTCAGATCAAATGACATGGATGCTCTAATGGTTGCCAAAGCCAAACTGAACAAAGGTATTAAGGATGTGAAGAGAACCTATGGCAGGAAGATCCAGGGCCACTTTAGTGACCAGAGGGATACCAGGCAACTATGGATGGGCATACAAACCATCACTGACTACAAACCTGCGTCCGCCTCAAATGATGACAGCACTGAATTTTTGAACCAACTGAACATCTTTTTCAGCAGGTTAGATACGGATAACAAAGCAGTGGCAAATAAACTACCTGTTGACAAAGATGAAGCAATGCTGTGCCTGAGTACAACTAATGTCATCAGAACCTTGAATCGGGTCAACCCGAGGAAAGCAGCTGGCCGAGATAGCATCACAGATAGTGTACTACAGGAATATGCAACAAGATCTAGCACTAGTACTCATGGACATCTTCAATACTTCTCTTCAATTAGCCAGTGTACCAAAATGCTTCAAGAAGATGACCATCATTCCCTTGCCCAAGAAACCACAACTAACAACTGTAAATGACAACTGACCAGTGGCTTTAACCTCGACAGTCAGGAAATGGTTTGAGAGGCTGGTTAAAGATCACATAGCCTCAAGCATACCAGAGACTCTGGACACATTGCAGTTTGCATACAGGATGAACCATACTACAACAGATGCCATCTCCCTAGCAGTCCATGAAACTTTGACCCACTTGGAAGGCAAGAACTGCTATGCAAGACTACTATTTATAGACTTCAGTTCTGCCTTCAATACTGTCATCCCTCAGAATATGATAATGAAACTACTACAGTTGGGCATCAACTCCCCCTTATGTAATTGGATTATAAGCTTCCTCATGGAAAAGCCTTGAAGGGTTTTGTGGGTGACAACAGTTCAGAAATCATAACCCTGAATACATGAGTACCACAGGGGTGCATTTTAAGTCCTGTCCTATTCACATTGCTGACACATGACTGCATAGACAGACATGAGTACAATAAAATCATCATATTCATGGATGACACCACAGTTATAGGTCTGGTAAGAAATGTAGAGGAGACGGCCTACAGGAACGAGATCAAACATCTGTTAAGCTGATGTGACAAAAACAACTTAGCACTGAATGTCCATAAGACTAAAAAACTGATTGTGGATTTCAGAAGGTCTCAAAAACCACAACAACCTCTAGAGATGAAAAGGGTGACTGTGGAAAGGGTAAAAAGTACAAAGTTTCTGGGAGTACATATCACTGAGAATCTGTGCTGGTCAGTCCATGTATCTTCCATGGTCAAAAAAGCTCAGCAACACTTGGACTTCCTAAGGAAACTGAGGAAGGAAAAACTATTGAAGACCATCCTCTAATTTTTTTACAGGGGTACCATCGAAAGTGTCCTTACCAAAAACATCACTGTCTGTTATGGGGGCTGGAATACCTCCAATCGTATGTCTCACAGGTGAGTTGTAAGGGCAGCAGAGAAAATCATTGGTTCCTCTCTCGCACCTCTGTAAGACCTACATGAATCATGCTGCATCAGTAGAGCCAGAAAGATATCCAATGATCCTTCGCATCTTGCAAATGGTATGTGCTCCCACCTCTCCTCAGGTAGGAGATACAGAAGTATGCACTGTAGGACGTTTAGACTTAACAACAGTTTCTTAGTTTCTTTCATCTCTCCATCAGACTACTGAACTCTTGTGAAAAACAAGTTTGGAGACTGCCAATGTATTCTTCCCCTCCTACCACATAGTTATGCTATTTGTCTGACCATTCCATATGCTGCTTAGTTATTATGGTCTAGCAAAGTTATGCACATGTTGTTACTCAATTCTATTTATATGTAAAGTGTGCCTGGTCGTTATGTTGTTATTTTATTCTATTTTTACTTTCATTTTTATTATGTTATTTTATTATTGTTCTTCTCTGTATATATGATTTTGCACTGGGAATGAAGCATTACAGTTTTGTTCAGCTACACTGTGGTGTAATTCTGAATGACAATAAAGTTTCTTTGACTTGACTTGATGACTACAACATGAGAATTGGAGGATAAGTGATAGGAAATTTCAAGCTCAATTGAAAACCTGTTCATGTCAGTAAAAATGGCAGCTTCTATGCAATGGTTAGACAGACTGAAGGGTTCAAGCATGAACTGGAAGTGTGAGGGGGATAAGGTACTATAATATAAGGGACATATTATAAGGATATATTGTAATATAATATATGGGACAATAATACATTAAACAGGACTGGCTAGTGAAGAAACAAAAAGTGGACAACAGTACAAAATGAGTGAATAGACCTGGACAAAAGAAGTAAACAAAACTGCTACTATTTGCCCCCACCCGCAGAACCTCCCCACTTAACTTTACTATTCCTTCAAATGATGGAACTATAATATCTCCTGAACCAACCACCAAACTACTCGGGGTACTAATAGATAACAACTTGTCCTTTGAACCTCACATTAATAACACCATAAAAATAGTAAACAAGAAACTAGGTTCCCTCTATAGAATAAAACCCTTTCTTACACCTCCAACCAGGGTTACTATTGCTCGTACCCACCTCATCTCTACCTTGCTCTATGCCTCCCCTATCTATACCAAAATATGTAGAAGTAATCTGAGTAAACTTACATCCTCCTACAACAATATTGCCAGATTTACAGCTGGGTCCTCCTATAGAACTCATCACTGTATCAATCTGAATCAGTTAGGATGGTTAGAGCTGCCAAATTTAATACTTTTCAATCAATTAATAGTAGCCCATAAGATCCTGTATTTACCTCAAAATACACCCATACTTACATCCCTAGTCATCCCCTATAATAACCTCAAGACCTTACGCTCAGCTAATAACCTACTTGTACAAATATCAAAATCCATCAACTTAACTGGTGACACCTTGTTCTCCAATACAGTAGGTAAAGCCTGGAACATCCTCCCAAGCCAGCTAACCTCAATATCCTCTGTCAGCTTATTTAAAAGCAAGCTTAAACCCTACCTCAAATCACACTGGCTATGCCCTGTGTTAACCCAGACTAAGTACCTAACTATTAACTAGACTCCCACAATTCCTAGCCTCCCATGATCATGATCTTGTGTTGTCTCACTAATTTTTAGTGAGCTTAACCTTCCTTAGGATTTTTCTCATGTAAATAAGTATATACTGTGGAATGATCAAACACCTTCATATAGTATCACAACCTATGTGTTAAATAACACTAGAAATCCATCCTTGTTTGCTGTTCTTCTATACTCTATCTATTGATCTCTAGTGTTTTTCTTTCTTAGGTTTTTGTGAGACCTTAGTATCTCTTATCATAAATTACTAGGTGTATCTAATTTTTGTAATATGTTATAAAGATTTGTACTACACCATTTCTAATACAAATGTATTGGTCTTATTCATCTATTCTTAGATAAAGTTTTCCTTTTTCCTACTGAAATATAAAATATATAATCTTAGGCTTGTACTATAATTGTTAAAACTTCTTATGTACCAAATTATACGGTTATTGTCTTTGTCTTGACCTTTTATGTTGTTGTAATTTGTGGAGCTTTTCTCCCCGGGCCTCCACTGAAAATGGACATATATCCAGCTGGACTAGCCCGATCAACAAATGTAAAATAAAATAAAATAAATAAAGTTGAAAGGAAGTTACTGGCAAAGTGTAAATGTTAATAGGACTCAGAAGCATTAAACTATATATTTGATTAGTCTTGAGGTTTTTGTTTCATATGCCATAGATGTTTGTTTTCCTTTTGTGAGTATTTTCTACTCTGCCTGACTTCCTTCCTAGTTTGAACACATGCTTAGAAATGATTTATCAGTAGTTTAATGTTACTTAAATTTGGTAAGAGGGTGATGATTTAAAATGATTCGACTAAAAACAAAAAGTCCATTTGCTATGTTTTTCATATTTTGAAAAATGGGTTATAATAGCACTTAGCACACTAGAAGGTTATGATAGCAAATTGTATATTTCTGGTGATAGATGTTTAAAAAGAGAAGCTAAGAGTTGAATATTTAAAAGATAATAACTTCTCAACCTTTTGGGGAAGATCAGCTGTACTTTCAAGTGTAGTAATTGAACGAGAATAAGATACATAAAAAGAAGCATACCTCTTAACCTCTTTGCACAAGGAATCTGGACATAGCCCAAATATTGAGAGATCAAAGGCCCAAAAATAGAGACGCATTTTAAATGTTGTGCTTATACACATTGAATGTTACATTTTTTTCTGAAGGCTAAGAAGTGTGAAGCTCAAATTTCTGTTATTACTTAGTGACTTAAATCCGCAGTGATTTTCCAGAAAAACACAAATTTTATGAAGAACAGGCCAAAAATATGAGGCAAAAATCTGTACATTTTGTGAAAATCTAGACAGTTGAGAGGTATGGATATAAGGGTTGACAAAAATAAAGGCTTAGATATGGAATTTTTCTGACTACTTTTTTGCCTGCAGGAAGTTAAAATATGATATAAGGAACATATGATCCAGTGGTATTATGAAAAAGACTGGAAGCAGGCTAAACTATTTTATATAAATAATGTGAACTGATCCTAAGAGTTATACTACTGAAAGCAGAGTGATACTGTTGTAAGATTTCCATTTTTGTATTAGTTAAATATTTATTTATTATAATTTAATTATTTCCTTTGCTAATCAGGATAAGCTGAATGAACCCCAAAAGGTCAATTTTCTGTAGGGGAGAAAGGAGGAGAGCTCACCAAGTAACATTTACAAAATGTGTGTGTTAAAGGAGGAGAGCTCACCAAGTAACATTTACAAAATGTGTGTTAAAGGAGGAGAGCTCACCAAGTAACATTTACAAAATGTGTGTTAAAGGAGGAGAGCTCACCAAGTAACATTTACAAAATGTGTGTGTTAAAGGAGGAGAGCTCACCAAGTAACATTTACAAAATGTGTGTGTTAAAGGAGGAGAGCTCACCAAGTAACATTTACAAAATGTGTGTGTTAAAGGAGGAGAGCTCACCAAGTAACATTTACAAAATGTGTGTGTTAAAGGAGGAGAGCTCACCAAGTAACATTTACAAAATGTGTGTGTTAAAGGAGGAGAGCTCACCAAGTAACATTTACAAAATGTGTGTGTTAAAGGAGGAGAGCTCACCAAGTAACATTTACAAAATGTGTGTGTTAAAGGAGGAGAGCTCACCAAGTAACATTTACAAAATGTGTGTGTTAAAGGAGGAGAGCTCAGCAAGTAACATTTACAAAATGTGTGTGTTAAAGGAGGAGAGCTCAGCAAGTAACATTTACAAAATGTGTGTGTTAAAGGAGGAGAGCTCACCAAGTAACATTTACAAAATGTGTGTGTTAAAGGAGGAGAGCTCACCAAGTAACATTTACAAAATGTGTGTTATGCATATTCTGTACAGAGACAATGATTTACATAGTACTGAAGATACATTGTTTTATATGGCCCCATCTATATATCTGTCTGTGTGTGTGTATCTCAATATATCTATATAAACACACACACACACACGCATATTCTGTACAGAGACAATGATTTACATAGTACTGAAGATACATTGTGTGTATATGTCTATATATCTGTCTGTGTGTGTGTATCTCAATATATCTATATAAACACACACACACACACACACACACACACACATATATATATATATTGTATATATAGATATAGATATAGATATATTGGCCCCCATTCCACATTCCAAAAGACTTGCTGTCAGTGTAAGTGATCAATTGTATTGACAGCAGGATGAGAGAATGTATTTTGGCATCTGATCCCCATAGTAATCTTCTGTCTAGATAGACCTTTTACTTACAATGAGATATTGGAATCTGGCCCTGATTATATATATGTTTGTATGTTTGTGTTTGTATATATATATATATATATATATATATATATATATATATATATATATATATATAATATCCCTTCAAAACATTTAAATCTCATAACATTGAATCTCAAAACACTGAGACCATAACATCGAAAACCCAAAACATTGAAAACTCATAACATCGAAAACTCAGAACATTGAAACTTTACATCACAACATCGAAAACTACAAAGCACATTTAAATAACATCCCCTCCACCTATAACACCACCAAACTAAGAAACACACTTTTTACTATGTTTCTGCAGGGGGGCTTGCCCTCCTGCACCCCCCACACCCCCTTAAATTAAATATACCAACTCCAAGTTCACACTACAGTGAGAAAAAGTTAATTTAGTACAAGGATCTAGGGAACTGCTAAAGGGGTGGTGAATACTGCACAATGTGGATGGGCTAATATATGCCTTCGGGCAGATAGCTCAGTACCAACCTATGAACCTATTTCCTAACCCCACTGTATTGCGCTCACAATAAAGAATGTACACGTAATGTCTAATTCACTTACCTTTATGGCCTAAAAACACGTACAGAGTGGCAAAATAAACACTATATAAATAGTATAAATTCCTACAATATATGAATAATAACTATATAAATAAAAACTACTACAACATCTTATAGTGATACCACAAGATTAACAGATTAAACTGTATCATTTACATGTTTGATGATACACTACTCAATGTTATACATTTTCAGTGTTATGAAATTCGATGTTATGAGATTTAGATGTTTTAATGGGTAACCATGTGTGTATATATATATATATATATATATATATATATATATATATATATATATATATATATATATATATATATATATAGATAAGAGTATAATATTTACACATACATGTGTTTGCTTTCTGTTGTCTAATGAAAACAACTAGGAGGAGAGTTTAGTAGTTTAGTCTGATATTATTACTACAGAGTAAGAAAATATAATCTCCTATATGAAGTTTCTTCAAATGACTGAATACAAATTTTAATTTACTGCAAAGGAAAATGTATTTCTAAGGAGAGTTGAGGTAACATGTACAGTAGTTTGGAGAGTAGTTTATGTAACAGACAGATATGTAGACTACTAGAATTTATGTTTCAGTGCTAAATTTATATTTTCTTTTGTTTGCTATGTACGTTTTCAAATTAAGCCTACATTAGAATGAGATGGAAGAAGACAAACTTTCATATTAGTAAACATGTTTAATGATTCTCCTAGTCCTTTGCAGAAAACAAAAGTTATTACATTTTATTTTTTCTTTATACTTTTTTGACTGGGCTGTCTACTTGGCCAATGGCCTCTTTCGATGGCGATAGACTCATGGTGCTATTTATACTGAGTATTGGAAATTTAGCATAGGATCCAGGAATCTTCCTCTACTCTTGTCAATGAGTGCCATCAGATCTTTTACATCCATTTATACTACTGCCAGCTCAGGCAGATGGGACCTGAGAAAACATCTCATCTGATGAATGACTAACATGCTTTAATTAAATTGTCATCACAAATTTTTTTTAGTATTACTTAACTATAAAGTTGCCTGTGTTGGCAAAAAAAAAATCTATAGCTGCAACAGTGGTACAAGACATTTTTTTTAGTTGGACCACCCCAACTTGTTTATTGAAACATGTTTTATTGTTACCTATCAATTGTCAGAATGGTGCAAGGGAGTGTCATTTATTTCAGGAGCTGCTCTAGAAACAAATTATTTTTGTAAACCTCACTTTCAGGTTTTAGAAACTCATAGTTTAGTTAGCAACTCACAGCTGCTATGAGTCATCAACACTCTTGATATATAAACTTTCTCTCTATAACCTTCTTCGTGCTTATATTTATATAAAATATGGCCTATATGCAGATACTGGGAGTGTTCATGAAGGTAATATGATGTGTACACCTCCATGTACAAATTACAGCACCTTTCATGTTTAAAAGGGCCCTAACACATTGATACATGATGTTCTAACACAAAGACATCCAAGACAGTGTATGGCAGGCCCCAAGACATCTCTGAATGCTCATGAGTCTGTCAGTGTGAGAGACAACTGCTAATTAGCCATGTTCTTTCTTCCCCAGAAATACTTTCAGGAAGTCATCTGCATGCCAAGCAGTTCAACAAATTACTCAGCTGTGTAGATCAGCAAGGCCAGGACTGCCACATCACAGTACTGAATGTTGCCAAAAGGTTGTGTTCCACTACCCATCATCAAGATGGTACAGGGCCAGGGATGGAGGAAACCACTAGACCCCAGAAATACCACAACTGAGAAGTGCCTTAATGGCAGTGGCAGCAGTTTGAGTACTGGGGAGTGGGAAGCATGATTAGATACATATTACTAAAGTGCCATAATGGTACCAACATTAGTATAGGGATCAAGGGGTCGGGGAATCACTAGCCACCGAGGATAGATTTTTCTTATATGCCTTAAGAGTCTTAAATAGGCAATGGTCCATATTTCTTGCCCCTCATTAAAGGGTGTGGACTTCAGCCCATGGCAAACTCCACCTACCTAAGAAGGAGAGAGTGGACAATGCACTGCTTAGTAATTCCTCCAGCTTGTGTTGTCGCCATTGCTAAGAAATGTGAGTATTGTGTAAAATCATACTGACTTTTAATATTTTGTTAACATGCACGCAGCGAAATTGGAATGTCTGATTTTTGTTTATATCCCTTCCTGTATTTCAAGGGTGGATGGTCTGACCTTTTTTCATATCCCTTCCTGTTTCTCAGCCTCAGTATTATCCCATGAGATGAATGACAGCAGTGTGACAAGCTATCTTTATAACGACAGGATACTGCCTGAAAAGTATCCACCAGACCCACCTACCCCCAGAAGCCTACACAAAACAAGCAAGGCCTTACTACACAGTCACAAAGCTAATAACATGTCAGGGATAACCCTTTATTCCAATCACATAAGCAAATTATTGTTCATAGGTAAGTACTATACTAATTGCTCTTGTGGGCCATGTTAAGCCTAGCCAATTTTCCTTGGTGAGAATCAAACCTCAGGCCTCTTGATTGTGAAGCAAACTACCACTAAGTTTCAACAACAACCTGTCCAGTAAAAGGCCATCTTATGTACTCCTGGCTATGTCCTTGTAAATAATCAACATAACTGTAACACAACATCTCCATCTTAACATAATTTTTTCACACCATTTTTAGCCCTCAAAATATTTGGGCTTTAATAATAAAAAGCAAAAACTCAGTTCTAAATAAAATGTACAAAGTCTAAGTCTGTTATAACTACTGCTGTACTCTGCACACTTACACTAACACTTCTTTACACTCATGTCCATGACTGATATTGTTATGCCTATAATTTAATAATCTACCTCGACGGGTAGGTTACCTAATGCACCTTGAATATCTTATGATTCCCATTTTAAAACCGGTATATATATATATATATATATATATATATATATATATATATATATATATATATATATATATATGTTTACTCATGTCATATCCATGTTTACAGCTGTTCCACTGCAAATTCTTTTATATAATACAGTCCATTTCAACATGATACTGTTAATGTAACAGTGTGGATTTACTGTACATTTTTCAGTTTAATTTCTTCATTTGCTTAGGTTTTTTATTTACCTTGTTGGAAATATACCCAATTCCTAAGTCAGGGCATAATGAAAGTTCATGTAATTAATATCGTTTCAGTTTTGATATTAGCAAAGACTGCACTGCTTAGCACTCACTCACAATGTACTCAAAATTGCCTTCTTCTGCGTATGGAGTTTACATGCATTGATATCATATTTAAATATGATTGTAAATTGTTTTTTTATTAGTCCTATTGCTTCATCTACTATTGGAACTATCTGATCATCTTTTTTTTCCACATTGCTCTAATTTCTGTTTGCAAATTCTGCTATTCTAAGACTTTACTCTCTCTGTGGTAAGGCAGTGCAATCACTGGATGTAGTAATTTCACTGATCAATGACACTTTTTCTGCCTTTCTTGGACTATTAGATCTGGTTTTCTTGTGTCCCTTTTTGAACTGTTGGTAATGGGCAATCCCTTGTGATGTAAACTTCATCACTGCTGATAATGCTTTGTGGTTCATGTTTTCAATGCTTCTAACTACTTCTATACTATAGTACTTGCACAATAACCAGTGCAGTGCAATTCTATGCTATAGTGCTTGCACAATAACCAGTGCAGTGCACTTCTATGCTATAGTGCTTGC
Source organism: Protopterus annectens (assembly GCF_019279795.1). Lineage (NCBI taxonomy): Eukaryota > Metazoa > Chordata > Ceratodontiformes > Protopteridae > Protopterus > Protopterus annectens. The sequence goes on along the minus strand of NC_056736.1, from coordinate 151,290,943 downwards.
ACAGTAACCAGTGCAGTGCACTTCTATACTATAGTGCTTGTACAATAACCAGTGCAGTAAAATGCTATGCTATAGTGCTTGCACCATAACTAGTGCAACAGACTTCACATTATTGTGCCTATTTAATATACAGACCCTCAGCGTGAGTATATCATACTCAGCAACACGATGTGCATCTGTTTCCAGTTCGGTTTTAAAGAACATGCTTTTGGCTATTTATTTCACTTTTTCAATGGACTTTGTAAGCTAACATGAAAACAATACAACCAACTAGTACTCGTGAACACAAAAAGACAGTGAAACTTGCAGATGTTCTCCTTTTCCAAAACTTTATTCCGTGCGGAATAAAGTTTTGGAAAAGGAGAACATCTGCAAGTTTCGCTGTATTTTTTTGTAAGCTAACATGTACAAAGTCCATTCAGTTGGGCTGCCATTATTAGCCTTTCATCTTTGCGATTGTACATCTGAGAATGCATTCTTTTATTTGATATGCCTTTATATAATCTCCAATAATACTGTACTGTCAAAGATGATGCGTTTAATTTAGCTGTGCAGTTTTACATTGTATTCTGTATTATACTGCTCCAGTGGAGCTTTCCTCCCACAATTTACCACTGAAAAGGGGGTTCTACACACATTCAGAGTTCTCAAGTCAACAATTAAAAATAAATAAATGAGTTCTACAGCTAGAGCATGTTATGCACCATGTGGTGACTGTCCTGCCAGGGATCTGTTTAAAAGCCTTACTCTGATCATACAGATAACTAAATATAAGAAAGCAAAAACTGTAAGGTAAATAAAAGACTTTTGTCAGAAAGTGAGACAAAATTCCTAGCCTCATCTGTCCCTAAGGAATGTGAATATGAAATATTACAGAAAGAACATTAAGTACTGGACTTGCAGAAAAAAGTGTGGTTTTATTTACATCTAATTAATGTACAAAACATTTGAGATTTCTGGAACTGCTAAGTCAACTGAAAGGCTAAGGAGACTTATTAACAGTACATGGACATTGAGTGGAACTAGTTTCTGATAATTGGCTACAGTTTACCTTTGAGGATTTGAGACATTTAGCATTAAATTTAGTCAAGCACATTAAAACCCCAATTAGTATTTCTCATCCAATAGTGCTTTTGAGAACATAGTTTAACATTTCAGACGTGGTTTGCATAATATATCAGCAGCTGCAATGTTTTATTGGTAAACAGAGGGTTTTTTCCTTTATGGTTTATTCTAATTAATGAAACAAAAAAATATCTGTTGTCAACAGTTTTGCAGTCATTAAAGAAATTGTATTTTGGTGTACAAGTGTAGGTAATATAACAAAAGTGATAAATTCCATCATAAAATGCATTCATCATTAGCTGTCATATACTAGTCCTTAATCAATATGAATATATTTATATGAAAACACATACCACTAGTCTAAACTTAATTATGAATTTTCAGGATTTTATTAACACCAACATGTGAAATGGTGCATATATCTTGCCAGTAACATCATTTTGGGTTGATAATACATAAAGAACATATTCTATACTTATCCACATTGGTTGTCTCATTTGAAAAATACAGTCCAGATTTTATAGTATGGAGTTACTAAATGTGTAAGCAGAGATTATTGACCCACAAAATGCTTATGCTTAGCATTTCCGACCATGAGCATTCTATTTATTTAGTTTTTTAATCTGTCTGTGATTCCTGGGTTTCTTTGTAAGTAAGCAGTTATGGCTTTTGCTGTACATTAAAATAAAACTGACTGCTCTCATAATTATAACATTAGTACCCGTTAACTCACATTTTATTATTATTATTTTAATAAGACTGGTTGTCTCACATATTCTCTTGATAATTACTCTGGTCCCTAGTTCTGTACACTATTCATGTACTTACCTGCGGAGTAACCGAATAGTTGGTAAAGCTTCAATTGTCCCAGGTTCAACCAGTCAACGAGAGGAGTTCCTCCTTAAGAAATCACTGTTGGCAAATTGTGCCAGCAATGATGCTCTTTTGGGGAGAATGTCTCCTCCTTTGGAGTTGATATATATATATATATATATATATATATATATATATATATAAGTTTAGGGGGTACAGGGCCCCCCACATGGGGGCATGCAAAAGTGTTATTTGGCAGGGTTTTTGGCAAATATAGTCCAGGGATTCTGATCCTATTTGCATTCACTTTCATCCACTTTTAGTAGAAGAGTACTTTCATTCACACCTGCTTCCCATTCAGCTAAAATAAGCATTTATTAAAACAAGGGAGCACTTTTATTCATGTCAGATAATGCTTTGCTACTGTTAATTGCACTGCACTACATATGGCTATTGCAGTGACATCTTACAATTACTATCATTTGTAGAGCAAATCAAGCTGCTTATTTATTTATTTATTTATTTGCATATTCATGATTAATTTGTTGCCACTTATGATTTACCCATAATCCAGGCATACAGTTCTTAATACTAATCGTGTATTACTCACTAATTTACTTTAATGTGTTAGCTAGGGTGGAACACTTATCAGATTAGACTAATTTCAGTCTCAGGCCAGGAGATACTAAACAAATAAATGAATGTAAGCTACAAAAAAAACAAAAAAAATATTTTTTCAAAATGATAAGTAGCATTACAATCAGCATCAGGCTCTTAACTTGGAGAACTGCAGAAAAATAGTAAAGCTGTATATATTTACAGTTTGGGAAATGTATAATGTGTAATAAATGTATAATAAATAGCAGGAGAAAAGAACAGGTTGCAGTGATAATCTGAGGCAATATTAGGAAGATACAGAAAGGAAGGTGACTGTAAATGTGTTCAAGCATAATTTAAGAAGGAGGTTAATTCCTAAAATGTATATAATTTCTGCTGCAATGTCAATTCACATATTGTACATTGTAATAGAGGTAGTTGACAGTGTGTGAATTAGATTAAGCACTAGTGACATTTAAGGCAGCATTCATATAGATACACCATGCAATTTAGCATGGCTTGGGATGCTTAGCGACTAAACACTACCTTAAAAATGCACACTGATTTGCAAAGCCTGGTAATTGGCATGACATTGAAGAAAGCAGTATTCCAATGCCGTGATGAGAGCTTGGTTAAGAAGCTGCAAGCCAAGCAACCAGAACAGGGTATGGGCCATGCAGTGACTAATACATATGTCATAGTGCTTGAAGGCAGTAGGTAGTGCAAACTGGCAAATGGCAGTGCAGGCTGTTAGAAAATGCATCATACTCCAGATTTATAGCACAATTCAAATACCTCTTCTGAGGTGTTCAGACATATAACATCTAACTTCCATGAAAGTGGTGGAAACAGCAGCACAGGGCAGCACAAAATGGAGAATAGAGCAAACAAAGGCTTGCATAGGAGAGAAGAACAAGGGAAAACAAGCAACCTTTTTGTAGGTAGAGATACCCCATTTTTGTACATATGTTGAAAAAAATGGTTGTGAGTAAGAAAGATAGGAGAAGTCTAGCCTTTGGGGACATGCATGCAAACACAAAGCAAACGGACAAATGGGCAGATGCACACACACACACTTAAGGATGGTGTACACTCGGACAAAAATAGGCTTGGTAAAGAGCAGCATACTATCTTCCAGTTGACCCAGTGGGATTTCCATTTGATACAAAAGATGAGTCAGGATAATAAGTAACAGGATCCCTCCCTCTTCTGGCGATATGATGACAATGGCCTTTGGTGAAGCACATCAACTATGCAGTAAAGGAGGGGCATTTTGGTGGCTACCCAGCAGACTGTAACACCATCATCTGTGTTCCACACCTCCTGTAATACATCAGTTTGGCCACAGCAGGTGGTGAGTTTGACCTGCCTAGGAGAGGTTGGACTCCTCTAATGAGGCACTCCCAGACATCTTGCCTGCCTCAGCCACATGTGGGGGGCAGCTGTTGCATATATACCTGTGTCTCCCCAGCTTTATGATTTGGTGAAGGGAGAAGGATAATTTTACTAAATATGTAATATGTACACCTTACTATGTAAATGCCATGGAAACCATATTCCACCACACGTTTTAGCTGACGTCTGCAGTAGATAGCATGTTGAGGCTTCCACTCTGCCTGCACTAGAAGATACTATGCACAAAACAGTGATCACAGGTGTAGCTAACATAGCAGCACCATCTAACTGACATGCACGTTACTAGAAGCCAGAAACTCTGCTTGCATCTTTACACTTAATCTATATCCATACTTGTATGTGAATGATAACAGATTTATGGCAATGCACAAATAACCTCACAACTCTGGTACAGCATCATAAGTATGCTGCACAAATAAATGGGGTGCCAGCACATTGTATGCACCAGTAATAAGACAGGCAGACAAGCAACAGGCACAGTGCAGAGATAGTCCACAAGTGGTGCCTACATGGCATGTGCTAGTATTTGTTAGAGGAAAAAAATTACTAAGAACATACCTCTAAACCACTGATAAATTAACATTACTGTTTGAAAAGCAAATACTTGCTATGCCATTCTAGTTTTTCTTACCTAATGTGAACTTCCTGTTGCTGGAGATCTTCAAGGTGGAGACACCACATATAATCATACTGGCACCTGCATTACTCAATGATGAATGGCAATTATGTTGTTAAGAAGCCCTGTGCATTGCAGAGTACTTGTCAGTTGATTGAATGTTAGCCCTTCACATGGAGATACCACTGCACATGGACATCAGTCAAGGACTTTTTTCTTACATGTGTGCAGACTATAGCACCATGTACTTTGGGGAGGTTAAGAATGTCATACAATCCACAGATGATGATGGCTTTCTCTCCCTTGGTGTGCTAGGGAATCAGATCTACTTATCTACTTATGGAAGTAGTATACTTAGAAATATATGGAATACTCTGCAGGCTAATGCCTGTGATATAACCAGTGTGTTCCCTGCTTTACTGTAGAAGGCTCCTTTGGCAAGTGGGGTAAGAGCTACACATACCTTAGTGCAACCAATATAGTACAGACATTTTTTCTGATCCTGTGTGCAAATGATACATGCCAACCAGTGCCTGCATGGTATCTCTGTACACTGAAAAACACTGTATCAACTGATTTCAGTTAACTGGTGAGATGAAATACATTACCAGTACCATGTTGGTTGATATAATTTGCTACCCTGTCATGCTAGCAGGTGCAAGGTAGGGGCACTGATTATTAAAAGGTGCTGATTCATGAACATTGCTGCACCTTTGATGATCATTGCTTGTTCAAACTCTGAAAGCATCTACAGATTGTTTACTCTCACACACTGGCATGCAACTTGCTGGCTACCTAACATACCTTCCAAGTATGAATCAGTGGTGTTTAATTGCATGTGATTATGCACTCATTATATGGACATTGCATACACCACTTCCTATGCTGCTGAGCTTGCTGCCTTATAGTTTCAGCCGGTACTACTAATTGTAACATGCCTGCATGCATCTCCTTCCAGAACACAATGGTTTGCTGTGTACTACACAACTTGACTATGAATCCCAGCTTAATCTAAAGCTGCAGTCAGTACATAAACTTATAGCAAATAATTGGCTAGCATTAGAAAATGATGTTTGGGCACATTACTTAGCTTACATTCAATAGGTGTTTCTACATTCATAGGAGGATGGCTTTGAGCTTTAGAATTTATGCATACATGGAGACTTACTGCCTCAGTGCTTGAAGTATGTATAAGAAGATGCCATCGCAATTTCTAACAGTAAACTTTGGATTTGCTAAAGGCTAAGTAATATAATTTGATTATCCAATAACTGTTCTTTTTAACTAGGGGAATATATGATGTAAGTCTTTGTTTTACATCAATCCCATTGTGACATTCTTAAGGATGAAAAATCCTTTTTTAAGTTAGCTGTGTGGCAGTGTTCAGGAATATAGCAATGTATAGGAAGTGTGCATCATGGAAATGATAACAGATATAAATCAGTAGAAATGGTCCTTTCAGTTGAATACTGCAAGTCATCATCTTCTTTCGGCTGTTCCCATTAGGGGTCGCCACGGCGGATTATCCATTTCCATTTCTTCCTGTTCTCTGCATCTAGCTCAGTCACACCAACCACCTGCATGTCCTCTCTCACCACATCCATAAACCTTATCTTAGGCCTTCCTCTTTTCCTGTTTCCTGGTAGCTTCATCCTTAGCATCTTTTTCCCAATATACTCAGCATCCCTCCTCAGCACATGTCCAAACTAACATAATCTTGCCTCTCTGGCTTTGTCTCCAAACCTTCCAACCTGGGCTGAACCTCTAATATATGTATTCCTAATCCTGTTCACTCTCGTCGCACCCAGTGCAAATTTTAACATCTTTAACTCTGCCACATCCAGCTCTAACTCCTGCCTTTTTGTCAGTGCCACTGCCTCCAACCCATATAACATAGCTGGTCTCACTACCCTCTTGTAGACCTTCCCTTTCACTCTTACTGGTACTAGTCTGCCACAAATACCTCCTGACACTCTTCTCCACCCACTCCACCCTGCCTGTACTCTCTTCTTCACCTCTCTTCCATACTCACCATTACTCTGAACTATTGATCCCAAGTATTTAAACTCATCCACATTCGCCACCTCTACTCCTTGCATCCTCACCATTCTTCTATCCTCCCTCTCATTCACACACACACATATTCTGTCTTAGTCCTGCTGACCTTCATTCCTCTTCTCTCTAGAGCATATCTCCATCTCTCCAGGATCTCCTCCACCTGTTCCCTACTCTCACTACAGATCACAATGTCATCTGCAAACATCATAGTCCACGGGGACTCCTGTCTGATCTCATCTGTCAACCTGTCTATCACCATTGCAAATAAGAAAGGGCTCAGAGCTGATCCTTGATGTAATCCCACCTCCACCTTAAACACATCCGTCACTCCCATCGCAGACCTCACCGCTGTCACACTACCCTCGTACATATGCTGTACCACTCTTGCATACTTCTCTGACACTCTGACTTCCTCATACAATACCACAACTCCTCTCTGGGCACCCTACCATATGCTTTCTCTAAGTCTACAAAAACACAATGCAACTCCTTCTGACCTTATCTATACTTCTCCATCAACACTCTCAGAACAAACATCGCATCTGCAGTGCTCTTTCCTGGCATGAAACTATACTGCTGATCTCTAATCATCATGTCCCTTCTTAACCTAGCTTCCACTACTCTTTCCCATAACTTCATGCTGTGACTGATCAGTTTAATCCCTCTGTAGTTACTACAGCTCTGCACATCACCCTTATTCTTAAAAATCAGTACCAAAACACTTTTTCTGCATTCCTCAGGCATCCTCTCACTTTCCAAAATTTCATTAAACAATCTGGTTAAAAACTCCACTGCCATTTCACCTAAACATCTCTATGCTTCCACAGGTATGTCATCTGGACCAACAGCCTTTCCATTCTTCATCCTCTTCATAGCTATCCTTACTTCCTCCTTGCTAATCCATTGCACTTCATGATTCACTATCCCCACATCCTCCGACCGTCTCTCCCTCTCATTCTCTTCATTCGTCATCCCCTCAAAGTACTCTTTCCATCTGCTCAACACACTCTTCTTGCTTGTAAGTATGTTTCCCTCATTATCCTTTATCACCTTTACCTGCTGCACATCTTTTCTAGCTCAGTCCCTCTGTCTAGCCAATCGGTACATGTCTTTTTCTCCCTCTTTAGTGTCCATCCTTTCATACAACTCTTCATATGCCTTATCCTTAGCCTTTGCCACCTCTCTCTTTGCCATGCACCTCATCTCCTTATACTCCTGTCTACTTTCATCTCTCTGACAATCCCACTTCTTCTTTGCCAAGCTCTTTCTCTGCATACTGTCCTGTACTTCCTCATTCCAGCACCATGTCTCCTTGTCATAAGTAATGCCATGATATTAATAGGCAAGGAATGTTTACTTCCTTAATATTATCAAAATACTATGTAATGTTTGTAAACAAGGTGTTTTATTACCTTACAATATTGAATGCATAATGCCAATATGATTTTATTTCGTAGTACATTCGGTAATATATAATATTTTCAGAGTGCTTTTGGTGATGTAACTTGGACCTTTTCTCCCTGGGCATCAGCCGAAGATGGGTATCCTTGGGCCCAGTCAGACTTTCTCAGTAAACAAAAGATAAACAATACGTAAATAAAATCAGTAGAAAGAACTCTGTAATCAGGATGGGGGTGAATAGATTCCAGGCTCTGTGTCTGTGTACTTCAGCAGTGCCATAATTTTATATAAATGTTATAATTCTTAATGTTTACCTAAAACACTTAATTATTTGGTAAGCTTGCATTTGTCTATTCACTTTCATTTCCATTCTATACAGCTGCTCTTTTAGTTCTTTGTAGACATGCAGATGTTTGTAGCATCTGGATATGTTCTGATGTTTACTACAGTTTCAACACAGCTGCTCTACTAGATGACACAATTTCTGACTGGTTCATAGACTGTGACACTTTTTTCATAAGAGTAGGGGTCAGCTGTGGTTAAACCATTTTACCTCTGTCTGAGAATTACCACTTGGTTTAAGTATCTCATTCGGCCAGAGTATCTTGCTATGGTCTTTCTTGCATTAGCGTTTTCTCATCTGGATGGATGTAAATTCCTTTATGTGGGGCTTTGTGACACCAAATAAGAAAGCATATAGCTGGTGTCATATTTTGACTAGACTATATTATCACTGATGCATTAGACTAATCTTACGATTGTTTTGTCTTCCTGTAAGTTCATGTATTACCTGCAAGAGTCTGGTGATAATAATTTTAGAAACTGCTACAATTCAAACATTTGTATTAGCCTCTTACTGGTGGATATGAACTCTTAGTGGTTGCTCATAGTTTTGGGTGGGTGGGGGTGTATAATTCAAAAGCATTCGTGAACATTCTTCTGCTAACGGGTACAGTACCTTTGGAACATGCTGCTGTAAGAGGTGCCCAAAGTCCTAGCTGTCCAAACTGGCTTACCTCAATGCTTGGATTCATTCATATAACACTTCTCAGCTGCTGTGTCTATTATTTATTTATGTTATTTTATTTTGCCTTTTCCATTTCATTTCTCATTGTTTTATTTGTGGATGATTATGACTCTTTTCTTATTTACTGTTGTGTGATTATTTTAATTAAGCAAATTAAGAAATTGAAATATAAATCTGAATATGCAGTCAAGAATGTCCTGAAGTTTGCTGCAATGGAGTAAGAGTATGAGTTACTAATGAGTTTCATTCCCATTGCTCAGGGCTGGATTCCCTTTGCACCAGTTATATACAGCTGGCATCTTAGCAAGTCACTTAACCAAACACTACACCAAGGTCACTCATGAAAAATGCTTATACCAAGTGAATTTACTCACTTAAAGTAACTCATTAACACCTATGTGGTGTGAAATGTCACACCTCTAGCAACCTACACTTATCTTGCATTCAACAGCACTTTCTGAAAAATAAACTTAAAAAGCATAAAATAAACAAATGTAAACATTTTGTGAACAATAAAAGCCATAAAACTGTACAAACAGTAATATTATCAGTAAGAAGTATTAATTACAGTGATACTAGTCACAGAATTCGTAGTCTGTTCAATCCATCCATTCTCAACCCCTTTTCCCATTTTACACATGGGGTTGGGGTGTCACTTCCGCAGTGACATTCATCTTGAGCCAAGGTTTACACCGCCGGGTGGCTAGCCCTGCTACGGTATTTAATTCGGCCCATCACTCACACACACTCTTACCTATGGCCAGTTTAGTGTGTCCAATCCGCCTTCTGCACGTCTTTGGAATGTGGGAGGAAATTGGAGCACCAAAACTGTATTGTAATGAACACAAACCCCAATTTATATTTTTCTAAACTTTCACAAACAAATAGTAATACCTTTAAAACTATGCAACCTAGACATATATCATCATCACCATCACCAACCCCCTTCTTCCCATTTTCTATTTGGGGTTGATGTGTGTCATTTTAACTGTCTTCATCTCTGTCGATTCAGTGCCACACTCTTGCCTTCTTTGACACACATGCCTAACTCTCACAGATCTTCTCTCACACAGTCCATTCAACTCTTTGCTGGATGCCCTCATTTTCTCATACCTTTTTCTTGTCTGTCCCAAATCTTCTTCAACAGATTATCTTCTGCTTTTCTACATATGTGCCCGAACCACCATAATCTGTTCTATCTGATCTTTTCTGCAACTGGAACTACTTTTACTTCTGTTCTTATGTCCTCAATTCTCCATCTGTCCCACAGTGTGTATCCTACCACCCTTCACAGGCACTTCATTTCTATCACCTCTAGCTTCCTCATCTGCTCTGTCTTTACTGCCCAGATTTCTGTACCATACAATAGTACTTGTCACACAACTGTTTTGTACACCTTACTTTTCAACTTCTTTGGCATTCTTCTTTTATACTTCTGACCCTCTGTGCCAGTTGGCTGTATCCCCTCTGATTCTAGCTTTGACCTCTTCATTCAGACTTCCTTTCTCTTCAACCACGACTCCAAGATACTTGAAGCTGTTAACCTATTACACTATATTTCCTTCCATCTCATTTCTCAACTTCTGATTTTCTCAATTTGATGCCATCACCACTCTCTTATCTGTGCTTAGTTTCATCTCATGTGCCTTCACTTTTGCATTCCATTCCCTTATCCTTTGCTGAAGTTCTTGCTCAGAGTCTGCCTGTAATGCCACATTATCTGCAAGCAGCAACTTTGTTGATCTGACCCTCCAACCTGTTTGCTAATGTAGTCTATCACCAGTATGGACAGCAGTGGGCTCAGAGCTTGAACCGGGGAGCATACCCATTCCCACTGGGAACCCTTCTGTGAGACTGAACACTGTTTGTACTTAGTCAGTGGGTCCTTCTATATAGCCTACACTAATTCTACCAATGTTTCTGGGACTTTGACCTACCGCAGTACTGCCCAAATCAGCTTACTTGGGACCTTGTCATATGCTTTCTCCAAGTCTAAGAATGCCGAGTTGGACTCTTTCCTCATTTCTAGCTTATTCTCAACTACCTGTCTCACTGCAAACATGGTCAGTTGTGCTGCATCCTGATCTGAATCCAAACTGCTCATCTCCCATCTTACTTTCTATTACTCTGCATATCCATTTATCAATCACCCTCTCCAAACATTTGTGCAGTGTGGCAAGAGTTTGATATCTTTGTACTGGCCACAAATGTAGATGTTCCATGTTCTAGTACACTGGCTTGGGTATGGTTATTTTTTGGTCATCTGACATACACCTTTCTCTCCACACTGCTATGAGTATGGAACCATTTCTCCCCATCTCACCTTGCATCTTTATCATATTTGCTGTGACTTCATCTGAGCCTGCTGCTTTCCCTGACTTCATCTTCCTTAGTGCTGTTCTTACTTCTTCTAGGGTGGGCTCCTCTTCTTCTCCTCTCATCATGGGCTGTGTCTGGGTCAGTACCACTTTTGTGGGTTTTTCTTCATTCAGAAGCTACTGGAACTGCTCCTTCCATCTGACTATGATGGCCTTTAGATTGGTTTAGCAGATTGTTGCTGGCATTCCTTATGAAGGGTGTCTGACTATTTGCTTTATCTTTCTGTCTTTACCTTGCAACTTGATATAGTTTATTTGTGCGACCTACTGAGGTACTTTCCAGAAACTAGTAGAGTGCCTCTGATGCCCTGTTCTTTGCTATTACAACTCTGTTCTTAGCTTCTTTGTGCGACCTACTGAGGTACTTTCCAGAAACTAGTAGAGTGCCTCTGATGCCCTGTTCTTTGCTATTACAACTCCTTTCTTAGCTTCTTTGTTAGCCAACCAGTATTCCTTCCTAGCCTGGTCCTTCTTTTCTATCTCCTACTTTTTTCTGCACTTCTTTCTTTGGATGACTTCTGCATTCCATCACCAGCGTTCTTTATGTACCTTATCTCCATAGCTGGCTTGTCCACATGTCTGTTCTGTAGTCCTCACACATGCTGTTTTGAGGCGCTGCCATTCTTTTTCATCTCCACCTATTTCCTTCTCTTCTTGAGGTGGTAGAGCCCTGATTAACAGACGTTTATTATTAGAATAGTTTTGTTAACCAAACATGATCTTTAACATGATAATAAGAAATTCCATTGTAAGTACATGGCTGCTGAATCAGACGCCAAGCTGACATCAGATTACAACAAGAAGGTCAGATGACCAGATTTAAACTGTTAAGAAGAAGAAGCTAATCACTAAGAAAATATAGACTCATGCGACCATTGCTGGGAGGAAAACAGCATTATTACTTTTCAAACTAAAATGAAAACATTACCAAGTCAACTAGTTTTCTATAAGGAGACAATATTCACTTAGAAAATATAGGTCGTGTATTCATCTTTTCTGTTTCAAATCATGACATTAAAATATCTTTTAGGAATTAGGAATAGATGTAGCACCCTGACTTCAGCCTGTAAGTATTAAATTAATTGATTTTAAAGAACAGAATATAACTCTTATGCAAATGTTTTTATATGATATCTGAAAAATGAATGCTAAACTCGAAAACCAATCAACAATGTGAACTTCTAAATTAACTCTGTGTTACTGCTCCTCAGATCTTCACAGGTAAGACAAAAAAAAAACATCTTTTATTTTTTTTAAATTACAAGGGCTCAAATTCATACAGGAGGAAAACGGCTAAGGTGAATATCACTGCAGGACACATGATATTGTATAAAATATTTATGGTTAATATAAGAAGCTATGTGGTTAAAAATTCATTTTGACACTCAGAACTGACAGCCAAAGTAATTTAAGTTGTAGGTGACTATGTTGTAAGCATGCTTTGTCAGAGAATAATCTAACTGAACATCTGAAATAGAGCAATATGCTTTCAGCTTACTTTACAGAAAGCATAATGCATTTGTGCTAAAGGATTAGATAAAAACAATGCACATAAATTAGTGAGTTGCCCATGTCAGCTGGCATTGTTCATTCTGAAGTGGGTAGTAAATTGTGGCAGTGTGAAGAAGTTACAAAGGAAAATCAAAAAGGAAAAACATCTTGCCAAAACCATATATAATATTGTTCAACAATTTATAAAATGTTCACGCAGTTAATTGCTGATGAATCTAGTATCAACAAAGAACATATTCTCTTTATCTACACAGAGCATGGAGGGCATAGGATCCAAACAGGAAATAGCTTCAAGAAAAATATTTGTTTAGAATTGTGGATTATACAATGTGCAGTCGAAAATCAAAAAGCCAACTTTGTAACTAAGCATTATTCTATAGGCACTTCCTTGTGGCCACAACTGATTATGCTCATTGATTAGAAAGATAAAAATAAAGGAAAAAAACTTTTTGATGTCTCAAATATTGTTAAAATATTACTCAGGCCAAACTATTAAATGTCAAAACTCAAATTCTAAATTTTCTGACAGATATAAAAATCAGCAACTAAGCACATGTTATACATGCTTTTATACCATGTAGCTTAAGCAATGAATTGAGTATATGAATGGGTAATGAGTCCTATCCAGTTGTGTTGTTTGATTTCAAGAGTATTTTCTTAAAGAATTTCTGTCTCCAAGTCCTGCTATCATATTTTCAGATATTTGGCTCTGGAAATGCAGACAAAGCAAGGTGATTTGCATCGCTCCCTTCTTCCATGTTCAGTAGGTCATAAACTCATTGAGTATTGTATGTTTGTTGTACACTGACAGTCAAAGTTGTGAGGACAGTTGAAGACAATTTTCAATGTACATGATTTTGCCAGTTAACAGAATGTGGAAATAAATAACTACCTGTACCTCTTTTACATTGTAGAGTCCCTGTCTGGAAAAGTTGCAAATGTCGTCCTGTGATTTTTCTGACAAAAATTATTTCCTGTTTTTCTTCTAATACTTGTAAAAATAAGCATTTTGTATCTGAATTACCTTAATATGATAAGAAACAAAAGAAAAAACTCAATCAAATTCTGGAACAGTGAGGGTTTAATTTAGCCAAAAATTGAGATCTAGTCATGTGCTATGATTGTGGGTAGACTTTGACATGCAAAAATGTATGTTTCACTAAAAAGTCCCACTTTTACCTTTTGAAAAAGTGTCATCCCAAAAATTAAGTTTGGATTAGTGGCTACTTATAATTAATTTTTAGAAATTAAAATATAAATTAAAGTTTTTATTTCTGCAGCAGATTTAAAAATGTTCCCTGCACTACATATAAAATAAAACAAAGAATAAAGATCACTGAGAATCAAAGATAATAAATTTAAGCAACAGTTCAGAGTACAGACACTGTTAAGTGACTGGAAAAAATATCATGAATGAGATGGTTCATCAATATTGTGCCATTTTCAGAGGTCACAGAACCTTCTGTGAATGATAAAGCCAGGCAAGAAATAAAAATGTCAGTATGTTCACCCCTATTAATCACTTCGGGGGAAGAATACATAAAAAAATAGTAACAAATAGCTACAGTTGTACAGGTCAGGAGCTAGCAGCCATGCATAATTACATCAAGAATAATATATTTTTTCAAGTTTTGATCATAAAGGTTGACTAAGATACAGAACAGACATTTTTTTTCCTTTATTCATATCATCTACAGTGATAAAACATGTAGCTTACATTGATGGCTCATAGAAAATGGCTGCATAAAATCTGAAATCTGTTATCAGAAATGGAATATAAGAAATAAAAAATGTCAGAAAAATGCAGATAGAAGAAATATTGAAGGTACAGGTGCATCTCTAACAATATGTTTGCTAAAATGTATTTAAAGAAAAAGTAAATTCAATTATTTATGGATCAGTGTAGTTACTAGTGACGCTGGATTCTTAAAAAGCCACTTTTTGAAAATCAGCAAAAGATATTGATGTATAAGGAGGAGATCTGAGCCTAATGGATAATACAATTACATTGATGTCCTGTGTGTAGGACAGAATAGGTCCCTGAAGTAGAACAATATTTTAAGTCTCTCTTCAGTTTGAGAAGTACACTGAACTATATTTAACGAGAATATTGCACATTCCAGAAAATAAAAGACACTTTAACATCATGATGTGGAATGCCACAACCAGTCAAAATGGTTTTCCATACGTGTTATATGCTATTTCAACATGTGCAGTAGAAAGTAATAAAAACTGGATGGAGAAAAACAAGAGAGCCATATTAGTTTAATATCAAACTGTTAGGATATTTCCAAATTATTCTGCAGCTATATGTACAAAGTAACGTTCTTCTGGCTAATAAAGATGATGCACACTTTAGAGGTGCCAAGACATGGGTAATATTCCTGTCCTCCATTGTTGTGTCCGAGAATCATCATGTTACAATTCAATTGGACACCTGACATTTCATGAGGGAAGTCACTGAAGATAATAAAGCAGAACTTGAGCAGATGAAGGCGCAGTTGTGCAGCGGTAGCATTGTCCCCTTATAGCGAGATTCTCAGCTGGAGTGCCTTCTGTGCAGAGTCTGCATGTCCTCCCTGTGTTCGTGTGGGTTTTCTCCGGGTACTCCGGTTTCCCCCAACATTACAAAGACATGTGTCTAGAGCATTTCTCCCCAGGTCTCCACTGAAAATTGGCTTCATTCCAAGTTGGATTTCCCAGTAAACAAATAATAAATTAACAAATTAAAAAGAAAAAAAAATGACAGGTGCTGCCGAGGTGTGTGATAAAAAGAAAATATCGAAGCATGGCATGCACAACTGCAACTCAATTTACCAGAGTAAACAATCTGAAGAAAAGAGAAGAAGGAATACTGACATCTTGACAATCAGATGAATCGTGTACAGCCCTGTAGTAAATAAAGAGTCAAAGTCAACACAGATGTTGGAAAAGCTGGCACAAAGAGTGCTAGCGAAGCCATGAAAAATTACTTGAAACAATATTACTGTAAGTGATCTGTGCAAAAGAGATCCTATGGGGTTTGTCAAGGCTGAGATATGAATGGCTGGGGCACAAGGAGTTCAGTCTAGGTTACAATTGCAGTAGAAGAGAATGCAGTGCTAACAGGCATAGAGTGCAGATGATGGTCCGACAAGGAAAATGGTGATATACATGAAGTGAGAGTATTAAAAGGCTGGATAAATGAAACTGATTTATGTATGGAATTGAAACCAGATACACAGGAGTGGTAGCATGGACATGCAGTATGTAAGAAACAGTGAGCTAAGAAGGCAAACTATGTTTCACTCATAGCCAGACAATGTGGAATAAAAATGTTGAAGCATAGAAAGATGTGAAGGTCCTGAGTATTATTTGGGAGTAAGGAATAGTTATTCGTCAGCTTGGATACATATCCCAATGAATTATGGAAAGGAAAATGGAACAGCTAATCTTGAAAAGAAAAAAGAAGTTATAGAAGAAGTTTGCATTCATTTTATCAAGACACAGATATACGTTAATGGATCAAAATGTATTAGTGTAAAATCAGTGAGTATATTAATGCCCTTTGAGAATCGCGATGAATGGAAAGCAGTTAAGCGTATATAATGTTTGAAATGTGTATTTTTTTTTAATATTTATGGTGAATTAGAATATTTTGAAAGGGATAATTAAACAGAGATGATCATAGCAAAGAAAGAGTAGGAAAGTGAAGTAAAACAAGGATGAGGAGGAGACTATGTGGCGTAAAGAGTAGGGAGGAAAGAAAGATTTTGTTGGTCTGTAGGGCATAACGGCAAAGGGTAAGGTAAAGGCATATTAAAAGTCAATGCCAATGAAAATCAATGAGGCAAATTAGAATTTATACCAGGGTAACTGCTATCAGACCTTCTGGGAGAATAGTCAGGATTAGCAGGAAGTGAGTGAGAAGAGGAATGCAGCTACAGTAGCAATAAAGCTCTAAAGTGAGCAATGAGTCATGGGATTCTTGCTCCAAACCATAATACTTAAAATCTCAACAGACAATAACAAAAGGGAGGGTAATGTTGACACTGAGTAATGGATCATGTACATTGTAAAACTTACTGTGTAGGGCCCCATGTTATATGAGGTACGGCTACAATTCTTTGTGGTGTAAAGACTTTTCACTCAAAATAAATTTAATTAGACTGGAAACAAAATGATGAGGCAGGATGGGTGCCAGTAGTTTGTGCAAATATAAGATGCAAAAGGCTATAAGGTATAGAAACATTTTTTTTTGTGGCAGGATAATATCTGAGTGCATTAAAGGAAAAAAAAATACTACAAAAATACTTCTATTAAAAATGTAATTGTTTACTGAATTTGGTGTTATTAGCAAGCTGTTTGTTTATTTATTTATTCCATTCATTTACTGTGACACTCTGACTGGTAAATAAGTCTATTTTCAGTTGAGGCCTGGGAGGCAAAGCTTCACAAGTAATGAATAAGAAATTGTCATCAGGTGTGCTTAGATCCCTTACAACAGTGGCTGATTTTAGAGGTGTGGCATGTATATAGTATGTGAAGATGTTTTGTTCATTAAAATCAATTATGCTACATTTTTGGTGCAGTTGTGAGTTAGTGGATGACTGAATAACTACATGCAATTTACAGAATTCTGCAAGTTAGATAACCATAGACCAGGATTGCTGGTCTGAAGGCCTATGAAATGGATGCCAAATAGAAGAGGGCCCAACAATGAGCTCCATGGTATACCATTGGTGTTGTTTCTGGTTTCAGAAGTGGCATCTGTGACTGTAAATACATGAATTCTGTCAGACAATCACCCAAGAAACAACATAAGGATTTATATTCAGAATTATAAGTCTCTCAATAATGCCTACAGGGAGAATAGTGTTAAAGAACCGAAAATGTTCCCTTATATTCTATTGTTAGTTTAAGACTTTAATTCAATATATACAATTAGTTTATGTGATAGTGTGTACTATTTAATTATTGGAATGATATGCATTTTAAGTTCTGATAAGGTCCTTGATTTATCAGGGAGGACAAACTATTGTTGTTTCTCAAATGTAAGTGAGGATATTATATTGCTTAAATGGCCAGCGTTTAAACCAGTTTGTGCTTGTTTGCTCAAAGCTGCAGTAAGTTAGGCCTTCTGCCCTTGTTCTGCTGTTTTCCAAAAACCTGCTTTGAGACTACAAAAGATAAGTGCTTATTTTCAACTGTTTTTTCCACATCTGATTAACTAAAACAATATTTGCTGCATTTCCGTTTAAACTTGTGCAACTGTTTTTTAGGCTTAGTGAATTCAGTCCTTATCTCTGTTCTGATCCTTGTCTCATTTTTGTTTCTCTGTTTGTTCTGTTCATTTTCCTTGTTGCTGCACTTGAAAAAAATCAACATAGAACTAAATCTAGTACTGTTTGTGACCTTTGGAGCCATACCTCTCAAGTGTTCCTCATTACAAGGAACATACCTCATTTGAGGTCTTTAAAAGTTCATGCTCCTCACAGTTTCATTTTGAAAGCGTCTGTCACACATTTAGTGTTAGGGATTTTTAACTGATATCCATGGTAAATAGAAATTAATCATATTCATTCATTAAAATATTTTTTGTAAATAAAACCAACATATTTTAACCATATTATGACCTTTCTAGTTGAAGATGTTAGCAAGCTGTTAGCATGTGTTCCACGTTTTGCCCATTTGTTCCACATTATCAGGGTTAGTGTTCCTCATTTTGGTGATGGAAGATTGAGAACTATGTTTAGAGCTTGTAGTACAGTTAATCTTTTGTTTAGAGAGGCCTAGCTGTTTCTTTGTGGGAGGGTGTTTTAGTTTGGTCTGATCTGGTTACTGCTACAGGGCTCTGTTTTTTTGATTGTATAATTTGTCTGGTTCCTGTTTCTCTGCCTTAAATGGCTAGTGTTTAAACCAGTTTGTGTTTGGTCAAAGCTGCAGTGAGTTAGGCCTTCTGCCCTTGCTCTGCTGTTTTCCAAAAACCTGATGTGAGACTATAAAAGATAAGTGCTTATTTTCAACTGTTTTTGCACTTCTGATTAACTAAAATAATAATTTGCTGCATATCTGTTTAAACTGTGCAACTGTTTTATAGGCTTAGTGAATTGAATCCTTACCTCTGTTCTGATCATTGTCTCCATTTTGTTTTTCTGTTTGTTCTGTTCATTTTACTTGTTGCTGCACTTGAAAAACACTAGCATAGAGCTGAATCTAGAACTGTTTGTGACATTTAGAGCTTGTAGTACAATTAATCTTTTGTCTAGAGAGGCCTACTGTAGCTGTTGCTTCTTGGGACAGGGTTTCAATTTGGTCTGATCTAGCTAGAGTTACTGCTAAAGGGCTGTTTTTTGATTGGATAATTTGGCTGGTTCCTTTTTCTCTGCCTTAAATAGTCAGTGTTTAAACCAGCTTGTGCTTGTGTACTCAAAGCTGCAGTGAGTTAGGCCTTCTGTCCATGCTATGCTGTTTTCCAAAAACCTGTTGTGAGACTACAAAAGATAAGTGCATATTTTCAACTGTTTTCTGTACTTCTGATTAACTAAAACAACATTTGCTGCATATCTGTTTAAACTGTGCAACTGTTTTTAGGCTTAGTGAATTTCATCCTTACCTTTGTTCTGATCTTTATCCCCACCCACCTGCCAAAATGTTGTGGATTTTGAGTTGCCCACTTCTACTATAAATTTGATATTGGACACTCTTCCCAGTCCCATTACATCAGCTGATTCTACTGAGTACAGTGAGATCAGTTGTGAAGGCTCACCCCTTTAGCTTCTTAACCTTGAATTATCTTCTGTTTCTTCATTTCCTACTTAAAAAAAAAAAAAAATATATATATATATATATATATATATATATATATATATATATATTGTAGCTCTTCCTACTTCATTTTGCTGCTTGGGCTTAGGTGTTCAACTGTATTTAGTTAGCAGCATTTGTTACTGCCTGTTAGTAGCCTCATTAAATTGATGACAGTATTCTACTGAACTGCAACTTTATTTGAGCTGTTTTTTACTGTTGTGATAGTGAGCTAACTTTATCATTATTTGCACTGTTTTAAAGCAATTTACTGATTAACTGCATTTTGTTACTGTTTAATTGTACCTCATTGCTATTTAATTCAGTTTGTTACTGTTCAAGCATTTCATTACTGTTTAACTGTATTTTTCATACTGTGCATTCTGTTTTTCCTGTAAGTGTTTAATCTGTGCTTTTTGTGAGTTTTATTGTGTTCTTAATCCTTAAATTGAATAGCATAGTCTGGATACAGGTTTGTTGCATCAAGAGCTGTTTGTGTGTTTCTGGCAGCCATTTTGTGTTTGCCTTCTGTGTTTCTGGCAGCCATCTTGTGTTGATAGGGGCCTATTTCCACTACTAGTGAGAGTAGCAGGGCTACCTGGACATTGTCTGGCACAAGCTGGAGGGTACGGAAAGCAAGTACTAGCAGGATTGGCTAGATTTCTGTGTTCATAGGTTGGTACTAGGCTATCAGCCCTAGGGCCTATGCAAGCCTAGCCATAACAATTCCCTGGATATTTCTTCCCATAATATTTACTTTTCTGGACCCCTGTCTAGCAGGGCGACTGACATGAACCCCAGTGTGAATTTTCTATCTCCCATCCAATCATGAAGGTTCCTTTTGAAGAGGGCCAATGAGGCACTTAGCTTGACATATATGGGCAGTCTATTCCAGAGTATGGGGAGTCTTTGGGTCAGGAACCTATCCCTCCAGCATGTTTTGTTCATTGTGATGACAAGGTTTAGATCCCTGGAGCGTGTGGCTCTGAGGGATTGTGATTTCTTTAAGTGGAGCATGTCCAACAGCTCAGGATTTGACATGGCCTTATATGTTAAGCAGAGATTGCCTTTGAGTAGACAATATGCCACAGAGTATAGCTGGAGTTTTTTTAGAAGGTCAGCATATGGCATCTACTTTAGGCCTGTGATTCTTTTAGTGAGGTATTTCTGTGGCCTTTCCAGCTGTTGCAGATGTCTTGTCAGGTACATACCAAACAGGGCATTATACTCTATAATGGGTTTAATGAGGAATGAGTACAGTGGGACAATGACCTCCTTTTTTCTGGATGAAAAGCCCATAGTGATGAGGTGTGTTACTAGCATCTTCTATTTTTTGTGGTATTTAAACCCCACTTTTGAGCTATTTTGGGCTTGTTTTCACATCACGGACTGCAGCTACACTGTGTTTAACCCTTGGTGAGGTATTCCAGCTACAAATTTTCCCTTAGTAGCACTTGTGTGATCGCTTTGTAGTACTCCTCTTAGACCTTCCACCCTTTATCCTCTTAGCTCTCTCTGGCCGCTGTCCTTCAGATACTGACAAATATGTACGTACAATTTCCTACATTTGCTCCTTCCTGTCTGGTCAATATGGGCATCCTGACACAGTGTAGCAACTGCCTCATGTATATGGACAACCCTCTACTACTACCAACTAGGTACACAATTTGTGAGAGTTACAATTACATTAAGAACCTAGAGTCTATGCTCTCTCCCTCACAAGTCAGTATATGTGGTGCTGGGAAGGTTGTCGACAGAAACACCACACCAGAAACACCACCCACACCACACTTAAACACACCCACATATGCGTAGGCCCTCAACAAAAATATACCCAAACAAGAGAGACATCCGAGGCAAAAGCACATGCAAACTCCAATGCCCACCGCATACATACTCCTCACACTTGTTTCTCACAGCCACTATGGTCTACCCAACATATTAGTCATAGCAGACTCCATTGTGAGACACACAGATGTGCCATTCACCAGGTTGGATAAGGCGAAAGTCACGGTTAGCGGTTTGTTAGGTGCTAGAATCTGCCATATCACCCATGCACTCAAGTCTATCAACAACCGGTGCTGTTATGACTCTGTCATAGTCCATATTGGTGTGAATGACTTGAGACGTACCTGCCTGGACTATATGAAGAGAGACATGATTGAGCTCACTGAATGTGTGTCCCAGGCATGTGTATTCCTTGCCTTAAGCAGCATTCTACCATCACCCAGCATGATGTGTCAATACTAACAGAAAATGATTGACTTTAACAATTGCCTTAGTTTCTGGTGTTATTCCAAGGGATCCAGTACCCAAAAGTCTGGGAAGGCATGATCAACAAGCCATGGTGTTTTGCCAGAGATGGCCTACATCTGTCTCTCTTCAGCTTCAGGCTTCTGGCAAATGCTCTTAATTCACCCATAGTGCCTTTTTTACACATTATCTTGAGGGCAAAACTACCAACATGAAAATTTCGTCAAAAAGGAAATTAAATGTCATGCTGCTAAATGCTAGAAGTCCAAACATAAACTGCACTCATTGCAAGCATTCTTAACCTTGGAAGATGCTGACATTTGTGCAGTCACAGAAACCTGGTTCAAAGCTTATAGAGCACTCAAGCCATACAAGGTTACTCATCTTATCATACATTCACACCCCAAACCATGGGCAGTAAAGTAAAAGGAGGTGGAGTTTCAATATTTATAAAAGACATACACACCTCCAGGCTGGTTCGCACAGGAGACACTCCAGTAGCAGTTAACCATTGACAAGACCCTATTCAAATCATAGCTAGCTACAGGCCCCCAATTTTGACTCAGGATGCCCACTCTACCTATCTGGACCTCTTCAAATCTATCATGATTTAATCCTTTACTCTGATCCTGGGAGAATTTAACTATCCAACCACAGATTGGAAGAACTATTCATGCCAAAACACAAATGGCCAGAGATTCCTTGAATTCTTCAGTGCATATGCCTTGGACCAGCTGGTCGACACCCCCAAAAGAGGTAATGATATCTTGGACTTGGTATTAATCAACATGAGCAATGACTGCAGCATCCATATAGTGTCATCCTCCTTGGTAACATCCGACCACAAAGCAGTCACTTTTGAAGTTACCATCTCTCCTGACCCCCATCTGGCTAGGGTCAAACATAAAAAATTCTCCAAAGCTGATTACAACCTCCGGAGGGAAGGTGTAAACAGCTTCACAGCCCCTTCCCCTCCATAGGAAGTGGTGCATATGTCCAAACCTACACTAAAGTACAATATGAGCATTTATATACAGTAGCTGCATGGAATCAAGTATACCCAACAGGACAAATTTATCCTGCTCAAGAAAGAGTAAACCTGTGTGGTGGACATCTGCTATAAATAAACTCTATAATAAAAGTTAAAAATTGCTGTCCAGGACCAAGAAGTAGCAGACGGCTAATTGGAAACAATCTCTCTTTATCCTGAAAAAGCAAATAAAAGCACTAGGGAAATCCCCCAAATTTCGAGTCCAAACTGGCCACATCTACTAAGGACAATCATAACGCCTTCTTCACATATGTCCACAGTCTCAAAGGAAGCACTCATATCTGCTCAGTACTGGTAGTCTAGGACACCACATACACAAATGCCGTAGATATAGCCCACCTGCTGGCAGATAGATTCAGTGAAAACTTCACCCCTGTGTCCCATCAGTAAATCTGGACATCCACATCACTTGCCACCCTTCCTTTATCTCTTGGGAGCAAGTCATCACTGCCCTCTCAAAGGCAAAAACTACAGCCTCCACGGGACCCGATAACATCCCAAGCTGCATCCTACATGAACTCAGGCAGGAGGTTGCAGCACCATTAGGTACCCTGTTCAACAAAACCAGAGTACCAGCTTTGTCCCAGCTGAGTGGCGAACAGTCACTATCATCCCTTTGCACAAAGGTGGAGCATCCACTGATCCAGGAAATTATAGACCCATCAGCCTAACTAGCCTGATCTGCAAGGCAATGGAGCAGATTATCATGGACCTCATTAACAAGGGCATTGGCAATCTCCAAACACTTGATCCCACACAGTTTGATTTTTGTCAAGGGGAGCTTATGCCAGTTAAATTTGGTTGACTTCTTTGAGACCGTCACCAAAGCCATGGATGAGGGGAAGATTGTTTATACCACCTAACTTGACCTGACCAAAGCCTTCCATACTATTCCCCACTTGAGTATAATAGGTAAACTATCTCACCTAGGCATCAATCTGTATTTTACCAGATATGTAGCAAACTGGCTCACTGATAGAAGCAACCTAGTCAAAAAAGGGGAAGCCACATCAAGCAGTAGACCCATAATGAGAGGTGTACCCCAGGGATTGGTCTTGAGGCCTCTGTTGTTTGGGATATATTTTTTTGAATGCAGGCCAAAACCAGAGGGCTATGGCTGACAAGGTTTGCAGATGACTGCAAACTGAGCACTGCCATCAATTCCCCTAGTGATGTGGACATCCTCCAAGAGGGTCTCATCAAACAAATGACTGGTGGTAGAAACATGACCTCAAAATGAATGCCAAAAAATGCATCATCATCCCACTGTGGAGAGTGACATCCCCACAAAGTATCACATTAATAACAAGGTCCTAAGCATGCAATCAGTCGTGAGGGACTTGGCCAACCAGGTTGATAGCAAACTGACATTTTACCACCATATTGCCTCTGTTGTACAGAAACTTTTCTACATACCCACCTAATTAGTAAGGGTATCTCATCTAGGGACAAGGATGTCATAAAATCCCTGTATTGGAGAGACCACAGGGGTACCTTACCAGGAGAATCCAGGGCCTCAAACATCTACCCTACACAGAGAGGCTTAAAGCCCTGTTCCTCTACTCAGTCTCATGCAGACTCCTCAGAGGTGACATCTGTCTGGCATAGAAAGCAATCTCACACCCCAGCTTGATGGGACAGCTGCATATCTACAACTCAAGCTCCACTTCAGTAACCCATATGTGTGATCTCAATCTGGCCTGTAACATCACTAGGACTTGTTAGCAGGACAGATTTCTGTCCCAGAGACTACCCTTTCTGTGGAATAGACTCCCCCTCCATGACAAGCAGAGTACCTCATTAGCCCTTTTTAAGCACAACCAATAGCCTAGTAACTTCCTATGATTTTATGATCCTATATTTCATGCTTAACTTACAGATATACTTTGATGGTTTTATTAATTCTGGTGTTATTGCACCATTACATTTGTGTATTTGCATCTTTTGACTGAATATTAAAAGCTACAGCATCTAGTTGTTTGGTCTTGTTCTATATCTCAACACTATGATTCCCTGCATTGTGGTTTTGACATTTCTAGATGCATGTTCTTTTTGGTTATGAAATCATGGCATAACTAACCTACAGTCTTTAAGATAACCTGTAAGGTACAATCATTCATGGGATATGTGATGATGTGAGGTAATGCCAGCTATACCACAAGAAGTAAGGCAGTGGATGTGTAATATATGCCAGCAAAGCTAGCTGGAGTTTTGTAAAGAATTATATGTCATTTGTATATCAAGCTGATTTGTACATATGCTTGTGTTGAAAAATGTATTTGTAATGTTTCTTGTTTTAAAATAAATGTACCAACGTGGGTCCTGCTGGAAAGAAAAGAAATACACCCGTATGTCAAACTGTATTGTAACTGTTGAAATTAATATATTGTAACAGATGATACTGGAAGAGAAGAGGTTAATATCAGTCTAGCTAACTTTGAAAAATGGTCTGAAATTAAATTACCTGGTTTAGGCATTAAAGATTGCATCTTGCAGTTCTGATTGCAGACAAAGACAAAATGCCTGGGAAAACTAGTACTGGGAATCCAACTGTATTGTCCTTTGGGGTTAACTAACTGCTTACTAGAAGGGTAGACATTTTTAATATGGTTTTATAGCCTCCAGATGCTGTAACACATCTTAGCAAAGCAATATGTGTGTGTATTATGACACATATGTGCTAGATTTTGATTCAGATTCTAGTAAAGGGGGAAATGTGGGGACCAGATGTATGTGATGTCATTCTGTAATCAGGCACTGGAATAATGTTTTAATACTAGATGAGGCAGAAGTCTCTGGGCAGTCTGATTTTAAACCTGACCATGATGGATCACTCACCCATCTCATCTTGCCTTGCTTTAGTAACTAACCAGGGAATAGTAGTGCTTTAGATCAGACAGGAAAATATAGTAAGATTAGTTAAGTACTGTTTTTCATTATCTGTGTGTATCTATCCAGCTGTGTTATTTTTTAATATATCCTGTGATTGAAATTTGCTGTTTATTGTAAATAGATATTCAGTATGTGCATGTTCTTTTTATTATTTATTATTAAATATATTTAAAATTTTCTTTGTGGCTGGTCTTTCAGATATTTTAACCTTTGAGAGGACTTACGTTTATTTGGTGACACTGTGGCCTCTCCAGAAAGCATTGCTGCATTGGTCAAACACTACCATTTGTATTAGTATTAATTTTACTCAGTATAGTAGGGTCACCTTGTAAGAGCCTTAGAGTAGCTGGCTTTGGAGTGTTCTGGTGGCAGCATCTACCTTATAGTCTGGGCAAAGGGATCATAGCTGGTAAATCTGTGCTAGGCTATCCTAGGTGTGTGTGTGTGTGTGTGTGTGTGTGAAAATCAAATCTCAAAGTGTGTGTGTATGTGTGTGTCAGCTAATTGGAGCAGGGACACAGAGCACTGGTTTCACAGAGAGAGTGGTGGAGGACATGGCTTGGAACACTCGGTTGAGGACCCAACTCTACAGCTCTGTCAGTGGGGAGTCTTATTTGGGGCCTGGATAGAGAGATGGAAACCCATCCACAAGATTGAGTGTGCTCCCTGTGTGCTTTTAAGGGAAATTGTGCTTGGTGCAAAGAGCTGCTTCTTTAAATACTGTGTATATTTATTTTTCTTCCAATAGAACATCCCTCACTAGTGTCAGTAGTGAAGACTGAGGCTCCTAGATTACTTGCCCAGGGGAGGGGCATCACATATTGGTGAGCAGTGGTGGGATATTCATTGAATTTTTGTAACCTGTAGACAGCTGTCACTGAAGATGTATGTACTTTCAGCAGTCACAAGGTAAACATGCAGAGTTTGATTTTCACAGCAGTTTTATTTATTTTTCGTTAGTTTAGCTTACTCAGGGAAAGCAGGCAAGGATGTCAGCAGAAGATTAATGCAAGCTGAGAAAGAACCAGTTGGCCAAGGTGTGCAAAGCCAAATAACTGGTACATGCCAACCTGACTAAACAGGAAATGATTTCAACCTTAGTTGGAGCTGTAGCCCATACCAGTAACCAGGAGGATAACCAGTTGGGTGATGGGGATGTGCAGCCCTCAGAAACAGGACAGTTCATCTTTTCCTCAGAGGACTTAAAAACCTGTTAAGGAACTTGAACTGGAGGCCAGGCATTTGGAATTAGAATCAGTGGAGAGACTGTGGCAGGCAAAACATATGGAATTAAAATCAGCAGAGACACTGCAGGTTTGGAGGTCGAAGAAAATGAGAAACAGCATCAATATGAGAGGGAGATGATGACTCTTCTCCAGGGTCATGGAGGTAATGGGGAGGGGAAGAACTGAACTGCAGAAGCAATAATTGTCAGTAAATTTCTTCCACAGTTTACAGAGGGTGATAATTTTGATAGCTGTATTCATAAAATTGAAAGAGCATGCAAATGGTATAATGTTAACCAAGGCTCTGGGTATGACTCCTGACCCGCTTACTCCATGGTAAAGCTGTAACTGTGGTTTATAAATTGTCTAATACTGATTGTTTAAACTAAGATAAAGTTAAACAATGTTTATTGCAATGTTTTAAGTTAATGGCTGAAGCTTACAGAAAAAAGTTTCATGAGAATAGATACAAGGCAGATGAAAATGCATGTGATTATATTGATGAGTTAAGCACTTATTTTCATAGGTGGGTGAGTGCATATCAGGTCACCACTTTTTAAAGGCTGGCAGACCTTTTGGTGAGGAAACAAACCCTTAGTGCTTTCCCTGAGGACATGAGAATCTGGTTGGCAGACCGGGAGTGTAACTCTGCAGATAACATGGGAAAAAAGGGTGATCTCTACTTAGCAAGCAAGCCATCACTTCTCAAGAAGTGGATACCCTGTTCTTGCATGGATATAAGGGAATCCATTGTGAGCAGCCAAAACCACCCCCAACAGAGTGCACCAGTAACAGGGGAAGCCATTAGTTTGGGTGCAGGGCCAGAATCAGGGGTTAGATGTTTTAAATGTAACCAGTGGAGCCATGTAGCATACAGATGTCCATGGTAGTATGGTGGGGAACAAAAGGTGAGGGGAACCAAACAGTGTGAATAACAGTATGCCAGTGGTAAGTTGTCTGGAGATAACAGGGGTACCAGATTATCATCAGAGTTTATATCTTATCTTAATGGATGGAAAACAGGCCACTGCTAAGAAAGACACAGCTTCTCAACTAACCATTGTGAGGTCTGAAATGGTTAAAGAGGAGCAATACTTTCTTGGACAGTCCACTCCAGTCATAGCTTTAAGAGGGACCCCATTCAAAATGCTTTTGGCCATGGTTCACCTTGACTGGGAGGGAGGTAAAGGAAGTAAGCAAGTAGGTGTGTTTGAGGATATCCTTGCAGATGTCCTGATAGAGAATGATTTTGTTAACCTAGTACCTTGTGTGTATGCAGTAACACATAGTCAGGCTTGGAGACAAGCATGTTGGTCTGGTAGCCTGGGGGAGACCCAGAAGACTCCACATCTGAAGCTGGGGCTGGTGATGTGGCTATTTCAGGGAAGAAGCTACCCTCTAGCAGTGAGCCTGAAGATGAGCTACAGGTGCTGGTAGGTACTGATGTTCCCTTGGACAGAATGACTGCAAGGGCAGAGGTGAGTAGTAGTACCCAGGCTGACAGTGAGGCACCACTGTCAGAAGATACCAGACTTCCTGTGGAAAGGGAACTGGGAAGGGTCACAAATGTAGAGTTGAGGCAGGCTCAGCTCTTGGATCCTGTGACACCCCTTCTCTGGGCCAGTGATCAAGGAGCCTGAATCTGCACCACTGACACCAGTGAGGGACATTCACTTGGAACAAAGATGGATAACACAGTATTTTTAGATGTAGCTCTCTGCACCAAGCAAAATTTCCCTTAAGAGCACACAGGGAACACATTAATTTTGGGGTCTGGGTTTCACTCACTTTCTCACTCTATGCCCTCAATAAGGCTGGCACACTTATAGAGTTGAGTCCTCAGGTGAGTGTCCAAGGCCAAGTCTTCCACCACCCTCATTTTGAAACCAGTGCTCTATGATCCTGATCCAAGTAGCTGTCACGCACACAAATCTTTGAAATTTGATTTACACACACACACACACACACACACACACACACACACACACACACACACACACACACACACACACACACCTGGGAAAGCCTAGCACAGATTTACAAGCTATGCCCCTCTGCCCAAACTATAAGGTAGTTACTGCCACCAGCACACTCTAAAGCCAGTTACTCTAAGGTTCTTACAAGGGTAAGCAATTATACTGAGTGAAATTAATATTAATACAAATGGCAATGTTGACCAAGCAGCAAGGCTTTCAGGAGAGGCCACAGTGTCACCAAATAAATATAAGTACTCTCAAAGGTTAAAATATTTTCTAAGGACCAGCCACAATCAAATATTTAAATATATTTAATAATAAATAATAAAAGAACATGAAAACACTAAATATATATTTACAATAAACACCATAGTTTCAGTCACAAGAAATTTTAAAATAACACAGATGAATAGATTCACACAGATATATAAAATAATACTTAACTAATCTCGCTATATTTTCCTGACTGATCTAGATAATTGCTATTCCATGGTTACTTACTAAAGCAAGGTAAGATGAAGTGGGTGAGAGAAATGTCTATATCAGGTTCCAAAAACAGACTGCCCTGAAACATGTCTCATCTAGTACTAAAACATAATTTCAGTCCTGGATTATAGAATGACACTACATACATCTGGCCGTTTGACTTCTGGTTCCCAGACTACCCCCTTTACTAGAAACTGAACCAGAATCTCGCACATATGTGTTACCATGCACACAGATAGAGCTTTGCTAAGATGTATTATAGCATCTGGAAGCCAAAAAAAAAAACAGTTCAACACTTCCACCCTTCCAGAGTAGCAATTAGTTCACTGGTAATGACAAAACAGCATAATTCCTAGTCCTTGTTTTCACAGACATTTCATCTCTGGCTGCAATCAGAACTGTAAGATGCAATCTTTATGGCTTACCAGGTAATTTAATTTTAGACTATTTTTTCAAAGTTAACTGGAATGAGATTAACCTGTTCTCTTGCAGTATCCTCTGTTACAATATATTAATTTTCGCAGTTACAATACAGTCTGACATAAAGGTGTATTTCTTTTTCTGTCCAGCAGAACCCACTGTTGGTACATTTCTTTAACACAAACAACTTTACAAATACATTTTCAACAGAAGCACCTGTACAAATCAGTTTGATATGCAAATGAGATATAATTGTTTACAAAATTCCACCTAGCTATGCTGGCATGTATTACAAATCCACTGCCCTACTTCTCCTGACATTGTAGGCAATACTTCATATCATCACATCTCCCCGTTTGAAGACTCAAGCTAGTATCTCAAGTGACCATGGAGAAATGTGGATCGTGAGACATGACCCTGTCTGGGAACACATTAACTCGTATCCTGTTATGAGAGCCCATCTTCATTGGTATTGCTGACCCCACTATGGTGCTGCATGGTCATATTATATGCCTGCAACCCTAGGCTCTACCTTAATAACTTGGCATTTTGCTTACTGGCTCAATGTAGCCATATTAAGGGATTGTGGTCTGTAACTACAGTGAATTTCCTTACATACAGATAGGGTTGAAGTTTCCGCATTGCCTATAGTATGGCTGGACATTCTTTTTCTACAGCTGCATAACATTCCTCCCTGGTTTGGAGTCTGAGTGAGATATACAACTGGGTTCTCTTCTGTCTCTGAGGAAACCTGGCTGAGTAGAGCCCCACCCCATGGTTCAAAGTATCCACCTGCACAACAAATTTGTTGTTGTAATCTGGACTGGCTAACACAGGGGATCCTCTCAAAGCCCCTTTAAGCTTTTGAAATGTTTGCTTACAGGCTGGGTCCACACTACCTTATCTGGTCTGTTATTCTTTTTCAGGTCTGATAGGAGCAGCTATTGTACTGTAATTTGGAAAGGACATTCTATAGCACCTTGCTGTCCCTAAGAATGCCCTCACCTGCTTTTTGGTAACAGGGGCAGGCCACTCCTGATCAATGTTCACTTTGGCAGGTTCTGGCCTGATCTTACCACTCCATATTCTATGTCCTAAGCAGGAGACCTCTGCTACACCCACCTGACACTTACTGGGCTTAATGGTCAGCCCTGTCCTTTGCAGTCTTCCCAGGACCTCCCTTGCATGCTGAAGGTGCTCATTCCAGGAATGGCTGTAAATGTCAATATCATCTAGGTAAGCAAGGGCATAATTTCCTGCTGCTGCTAAGTTACGATCTACCAGCCTCTGGAAGGTTGCTGGGGCATTTTTCATCCCAAAGGGCATCTTTGTGGACTCATATAATCTGAAAGGAGTCACAAAGGCTGACCTCTCTCTAGCGGTGGGAATCAAGAGCACTTGCCAGTAGCCTGTGGTCAGTTACCTAGCCCTGCCCAGCTGCTGTAAGGCTTCATCTGTCCTAGGCATGGGATAAGCATCTGACTCTGTGTGACTATTTAGTTTTCTGTAGTCTACACATAACCTGGTGCTACCACCTTTCTTTGGTACCAGCACCACAGGGGAGGCCCAGGAACTGCTGGACTCATGGATACCCCCAAGTTCAACATTTCTTGTATCTCCTCCCTCAGAGGCTGTCTGACTCACTCAGGCACCCAGTATGGGGCCTGCTTGATATGCCTTTGGTGTATTGTATCCACATGTGAGTGCACCCAGGTTTCCCAGTGAACATGCCCCCAAACTCCTGTAACACTGCACCGATTTCTTGAACCTGGGTAGGGGATAGCAGCTGGGACATTGCTACCCTTTCCACTGAGATGTCTGTCCAAGCCACACAGAGGAGATCAGCCACCAGATCCCCCTCAGACTCCTCCTGCCATCCACTGCAAATACTCAGCACCAGGGCCTCTCTATCATGGAAAGGCTTGATCATGTTGACATGGTACAATTTGTGCCCCTACCTCCTGCCTAGCAGGTCTACCATGTAGTTAACATCACTAACCTTCCTTACCATTTTGAAGGGTCCCTCCCAGTCTGCCTGCAGCTTATCGTGTCTGACAGGAATAAGAACCATAACCTGCTGTCCCACAGAATTATCTCTGCCTCAAGCATCCCTGCCATAACAGATCTCTTTCTGATATTGGGCTCCTTGCAGGTTTTCCTGGGCTCCATAACCCTTGTCCTAAGGTTTAGGACATATTCCACAACAGACTGCTTGTGGGATTTAGATTCACCCTCCTACTCATCACAAATCAAATCTAAAGGCCCTCTTACCCTATGCCCATATCGCAACACAAAAGGTGAGAAACCTGTTGATTCCTGGTGTACCCCTCTGAATGCAAACAGCAGATTGGGAAAATATTTGTCCCACCTTCTCTTAAACTGGTCTGCAAATGCCCATACTATGGTTTTTAGTGTAGAATTTAACCTCTCCACAAGACCATTAGTCTTGGGGTGGTAGGGGTTGGTCTTTAGTTGGTTCACCACACAGCACTCCAACAGACAAGCCAGCAGGTCTGACTTGAAATTGGTGTCTCTGTTAGTCAGTATTTCTCTCAAGAAACCCACCCTGCTGAAAATCTCTAACAAAGAATTTGCCACCTTCTCTGCCTCGATGAAGAACAGAGCCACCACTCAGGGTATCAAGTAGCATAATCTACTACCACCAGGATATACTTCTTCCCTGTGAAAATTGGGGTACTCAGAGGCCCAACAGTATCCATAGCTACCCTCTGAAATGGCTCCTCAGTCACACACAAAGGCATCAAATGAGCTTTGACTTTGTCTCCTGCCTTGCTTACTTTTTGTCACTGCTCATATGTCCTGCAGTACTGTTACATCTCTTACAATCCTAGGCCAATAAAAGCTCTGCATAATATATCTCTTGGTATGCTTTATGTCCATATAACCTGCAAAAGAAACATCATGGTCTATGGCTAGAAGTGCTAAGTTTTAGGCTCTAGGCACTACCAATTGCTGTATTACCTCACCCTCTAGCCCTCCATCAGGGGTCCACTCTCTGTACTGTAGCCCTTTGTTCCTTTATACAGACTCCCCTTTTCCTTGAGAACCAGTAGCCTCTCTAGCTACCCCCCTCAGACTCTTAGTGTAGAGTCAGTGATGGTCATCAGCAATGTATAGGAGACTGAATAGAGGGAAAGGGCCTTAAGGTGCTCTGCATAAGGCTGGTTTGTTATGCCTTGTATTCATTTTGTAAGGGACTTCTGAGTTCAATCCTTTTGCTGCATATGCATGGTCAAGTACACACCAAAGGGAGCATTGTACTCTATTATTGGTCTGATAAGGGCAGAGTACAGAGGGATAATAACATTTTTGGACCTACATGACATGCCCTTACTTATAAGTTGTGCAACTTAATAGGATTTCCTCACCACTGTGGCCACATGGTGATCAATGGTAAGGCTACCATCTATGTGTGTACCTAGATCACTGACCCTCGGGTCAAATCTTAAGGTATATTGTCAACATGGTTATAAGCCAGGATGGTTTATTTCCCAAAGAGCACAATAATGCATTCCTTAACATAAGGTTTAGGACCATGGCTTTGGCACCATTTATTAGTCAAAGATAGATCTTCTTGAAGAATGCTAGTGTCTGCAGGGGAGTCAATGATAACCCCAGCATGCAATCATCTGCAAATTTAGCCAGCCATAAACCTTCCACATTTGTTTCCATTTCAGATAAATATATGCTGAAAAGGAATGGGTTCAGTACTGAGTCTTGGGGGAGTCCGTTAGTGACTGGCCTCTTTGGTGGAAGTGGCCTCACCTTTTTGACCTCCTAGGTCCTATCATTGAGCCAGTTGGCTATCCAGTCAGTGATAAAAGGATTGGAACCTAAATCAGCAAGCTTGTCCACAATGCCTGACTGGGGAATTGTATCAAAAGCCTTGGCCATGTCAAGGTAAACTGTTTGCACAGTCTTACCTTCATCAAATGCTTTGGTGACCCTCTCAAAAAAGTCCACCAGATTTAATAGGCATGACCTTCCTTTAACAAACTGAACTGTGATGGGTCCAGTGTTTGCAGGTTACCATTGTCCTCATTTATCATGTCCATGATGATTCTTTCCATGGAGTTACATATGAGACTGGTAAGACTTATGGGCCTGTAGTTACCCAGATTAGGAGATGGACCTCCTTTGTGCAGAGGAAGTACTGTCATCTTCCATTCCTTGGCTACAAAATCTGACTGTAGGCTCCAGTTAAAACCTTATTTAAGTGTACCAGAGAGGTCATATTTCATGCTGTTTATTAAACATCCCAGAATGTTATCAAGGCTCATCGATGCAGTGTTTTTGGCCTTGGAAAATGCATTGGAGATCTGTTTCTAAGTAATTATTTGGAGATTGTGGAATGTGGTATTTCTTGTAGACTATCTGGGGGTGGGGGTTAGTGAGGGGAGATATTTGAGCTGAAGCTACGAGCTAAAAGGCTGGCAATAGCCCACAGTTCAGAGTGGGTGATGCCATTTAGAATAAGTAAGTGGATTTTATTACATCTCTGTGTTCACTTATTAACAACCTATATAAAACAGCTGTCCTTTGCTGTCTATATGATTCAAGTATGATATATCATACAAGGAAATTGAGCTACAGTAGGTAATCTAATAACGCTCAGCTAATCATTCCATATCTCTAAAAGAAATAGTGAGCTCTGCTTATCTAGAACGCAGTGTCAACTCATTTATGGTTTAATGTAGAAAAGGGGACCGAAGCAAATTCCTATCAGGCCAGCGATGTCTACTGTGCATTTGTCCCATTGGTCTGCTATTTCTCTTACATGAGTTCAATAATTCTCTATAGTAGTAACAACCTTGTGAGTCCACATAAAATATAATCTTGTAATTGCCCTTACTGACTAGTGATCACTCGATCACAAGAAGAATTGCTATATATAGCATTCTTCTTCCATTTGAAGTATATTCACTGGGGAAATAATGTCTAGAGTCAGAGGTCCTTTCTGCCTTTTTGGCAAAATCTCAACTTTTTTGCTGAAGTCTTCAGCAGAAAGCTAAAAATATTTGAGGGACTAAGGACTAAAATGAGTGATAATTTGTAAATATTACTCTAATTCACTTATAAGTTAATGGAACAAGAGATTTTAAATTACTGTAATGATATGAACATTAAGAAGTTTAAAACTATAATGTCCGGCATTATTGACTGCCTATAATTCTCAGCAATTTACCAGAAGATCAACATTTTTTCAAAAGATGGGAAAAAATATGTAGCAAAATGGGGGAAGAGTTGGAAAAATATCCTGCTTGCACTTGTTTTCTGCCTGTACCTTGTTCTTATCTCAAGCAAGTCCTGTTTAATGACCACTGTACTGTCCATTAACTTACTGATAGTTTTAAGTGCAGTTTTCTTATCCCAGCACTGTAATGCTTGGAATTTCTTTAAGTTACCTTGAGGATCAAGTACATGTTTGAATTTAACCTATTTACCTCTATACAGCATAGGATCACATTTCTAAAGCAGCTTTCTGTTTTCTATTAGCCAGCCCCTGCCACCCACTTGTTTGAAGCAAGATACTTCTTTGGATCTGTTTGGATACATCTGGTGATTTTTCCTGACATCAGGCCGCAGCCCTATGAAATTCATTACCCTTGCTTCATTTGGCCCTTCCACTTGTTATTTCCATAGGGCCCTAAAACTTATTTTCACAAAAATTTTCAATTATATATTTGAATATATGTACGCAGAGTAGGCCTTAGGTCAAGTGGTGCCCTAAGCAAAAGGGCTCTACAGCACCCACCACGACACCTGGTGCCCCCACCCTGGTCTATTTACACCATCCAGTTTACTGTAAAAGTGCCCCTACTACAGCAGCACCCCAGGCAGCCACTTAGTTGGCCTATGCCTATGGTCAGCTATGTATGCACATTGCTTCTTTGAAACTGCTTATTGTAGTTTTATGTACAATCTTTACTTGTTATTTATCTTTTCACTATCTTTAGAATATAATGTGCTTAAGGTTCAGCACAAAAATAAATGGCAGATTGATGATTAGCAGTCCAAAGTACTTTCCAGATTAATTATCAGTATCATTTGCCATGTGGTTATCATTATCACTGCATCTCACACCTTGATATACCCACTGATTTATCCTACCGTTACACTTATTTCAGTAGTGCAGCTGCCATGATAAAGGTGATATGTGCTACCTGCTAGCAGCATATAACATCCTCGGCTTCACTTGCTTAAAAGATTGATTGATGGCCCTGAAGAAAAGTGATGGTATTTGAAATATTATGCTTAAATGTATGATGCATGATGCATACTGCAGAATAGGAGAGTACTGTCACACCTGTACAATAACCCAAATTATTTATTTACTTTTGTATTCATAAACTCAAGGCACAACACTGACATCCTTCTTATAACTGCACTTCAGGCTGGCTGTCAAGCACTTGGCTACTTAATATACATGTCAGGAGTACATCATGACTCTTCCCATGTAACCAGTATAAAAAAGCAACCATCTTCAAGAAGAAAAGAACACTGTTTTCTTCGTTGGTGCATACAATGCATACAGCATAAAGAACCACACAGTGTTTGAAAATCTGTCAGTACAATGTTAGTATCCTTCCACGATCAAGTACTGACATTTAATGACCACTTGACATTTGAATCAATTCATATTTTCAAGGACAATTGCAGGCCATACTTTACACAATTTATGTCTCTCTTACTGCTGGCAAAATATCATGTAGCACTAATGATTTCAAGATAGATTTGCAGTAGAATTGTTAAAGGAAGCGACATGCTGTTATGCAGAAACAGCTTATAATGTTTTAAGGAGTAACAAGAGCAAAACAAAACACACACACACATACTTGTGTGTGCACATATGCACACACACACGCGCACACACAAAATGATTATCTCTGCTATATGATTTATGATGCTTGTTTTCTGTATCTAAAATTTTAAAGAATTGCTTGCGTGACTTGGAGTTAAATTTTATAGGGCTAAGGCTAAGAGCTGTTTGCAAGTTTTTTTTTTTGGTCTCCTGTATGATTTGCTTTCTGTGTGACTGAGCATACCAACCAGACAGTGCACCTGAACTGACCCTTAAAATGGTCACAGACAAAATATTTTTTATGTTTAAAATGAATTTTAATTATAATACTCCTACTCATTGGCAAGTAATTTGCCGTCCTTGTTGCTTTTATAAAATAACATTGCACATGTTAATAGAAATAGTTTTTGTTTTACAAATAGATTGCTGTCAAAAAATAAAGTCATTCTGGACTGCATTTCTATGTGTTCTCATTTTGCAGCTTTTCTTTAATCAAATCAAGTGTCTAGTGCAGCATATTTCATTATATGCACATCTAGTCTTGTTCAGAGATTATTGGCTATTTCTTTTATTTTATATTCGGCCATACAGATTTGGCCAAAATAAATTAGACTGGCAGCCACTACATTATTCCATCTATAAATAATTAAAGATATATTACAACAAGCATCTGCATGCACGCACACACACACACACACACACACACACACACACACACACACACACACACACACACACACACACACACACAGTAAACAGAGGCACATGCACAATCACTTACATTTATCAGCTTCTACAAAGGAATCATTTAGCATAACTTGCTAAGTATGTAATGAAAACAAGTCACAATGATTCTTCACAATAATTACCAGACTATTTGTGCAGTTTATTAGTGACACACTTGGAAGTTTCAAATATAGCAGCTAGATGTCTCAGTGGATCATAAAATAGTAAAAATACAATGTAAAATAAAATATCTATTTACAATTGATCGCCTGTTTATAATCTGAAAATGTAATACCTTTCTCTGTCACTAAACTATTGTCCATGTACATCTGTTATCCAAGTTAATCATATGCATCTATATATTTTATTTATTTATCCTTTGTTGACAGGGATTGTTCAGCTAGGCCAGTGCCTTCTTCTCAGGTAAGACCTGATGCGGCATTCAGTGAACATACTGACTAGGATAATTTGGTTAGAGCACCAAGGAATGTCTCCTAGTCTTTTTCTGTAGGTGGTGATAGACTGCTGCAGAAGAAAGATGGCAAGGAAAGTTAAAGGCAGTATGACGCAGAATGTTGCTCAAGAAATGGCAGCTCATACTGTATAAATATGGCAGTGAAAAAAAATTAAAGATGTGAAGTTGGAGTAAGGAACTCTGAAGACCGAAACATTTTTCATATGATCAAGGCAGATGAAACAGATGCATAATTCATTTTTTTCCTGGAGTGATATTGTAGATACATTTGTGCAGAAATCTACAGAAACTGAAAATGAGACTGTTTTTGCAGGTGCTTCTGGGTTCTACTACAAACACTTATGTACCATGAATTCACAACACATTTCCCTGCTGCCATTCACTTGTTTTTGGCAAGTGCTCCAACTCCCATTAACTCAAAACCTGTCAAGTAAGAATACCCTTACTATCCCTACTAGAACCCTCATCCTATCCCTAATAACTTCCACCAAGTCCCTAAATCTAAACTGCTAGTCACTCCCTAAACCTAACATCCCCCTCCACTTCCTAAACCTAATGTTCTGGACACTCCCTAAACCTAAAACCCCACTCCACTCCTTAACCCTAATTTTCTGATTGCTCCCTAAACCTAAAATCCCCCTCCCTTCCCTTATCCCAATCTTCCACTCACTCCTTAAACTTAAAATCCTTCTGTGCTACCTAGTATCCTGTCCATACCTCTCAACCTTGTAGGGCAAGAAATCTAGACAAAGCCTATAATTCTAGAGGGACAAAGACCCATACATAGGGACAGATTTTAAATATTGCTTATAAAAACTTACAAAGTTGCTACAATAACAGATTTTGTATTATCATGCATTTTCTGAATGATATCAGTGCTGAATCTCAAATGTCTGCCATTATTTAGCGGCTTTGATCCTCTTTGATTTGCCAGAAAAAATAATTGATTTTATGAGGAACAGACAAAAATGTGGGGCAAAAGCAAAGACATTCTCCAAAAATCTGGACTGTTGAAAGTCATGCTCTTGTTGCTCCCTAAACTTAAACCCCTCCCCTCCCTAATCTCCAGATCAATCCCTAAACTTAAAATCCCCTTCCCCCCCTAAACTTAAGTCTCCATTCTCGATTTCCCTTTCCTTCTTACCTGACCTTGAGGACATCTGTATCTCTTTTCTGTACTCATGACTTCTGTACCTCTTTCCATAGCACACCAACATTTGTGTGCATCAGCTGCTTGGCTGAACTTTTATTCGAGTTCAGGCCTGAGAAACTGCCCACATTGGCTATGCAAAGTTGAGTCCTTGCTTTTGAGGGGCTTGTCTTTGATCCCTTATGGCTTAACCAGCAGTAATACACCCAGTGCTTTTATCCAGGAATCTGCTCATGCTGAAACTAGGACTTTATTTGGTGATACTATTAATGCAGAAAGGGAAGCAAGCAGTCAAACTAATGACAGTTAATTCAGGGGTTCGAGTGAAGAAGCAAAGATGTAATGACCACACACATTTACATGCTCAGGATTTGATCTCAGCTAGTCATTTAATTATTTAACAAAATTGCAGAATACAAGAGAAAGGAAGAGACTAATGGTGAGAAGTGGCAAATAAATAAAGGGGGTGATTTAATAAAGCCTACACTTTTTTTTCCATGTAGGCATCTGCTAACATGGCCACAAACATTTTTAGATTCAGTAAGCACTGCTGAGTGGCGTGCATGAGTGCGTCAACATAGAAACTTCTGTGACATACAAATCACCTCATAACCTGTTCAATCTCATGCAAATGAGGCAGGTAGAGTGATTCAGCAAGCAGATAGGAAGCTCTGCAGACCCCAAGTCAGTATCCGTAGTGTACATAGAAAAATTCCATGTACAGGAATGTAGACAGACAAAGGGGGCTATAAAAATGTAGATAGATGGACAGAAATTTCATACCACATACAGATATGAGCCAAAACTATCCTCTGTGTGTCTGAAACATTAAAGGAAATAAATTAAATTATTTTTTTAAATAATCTGCACGTTTGTGCAGTGCACAGCAGTGTGCAAACATGCT
This sequence comes from Protopterus annectens, assembly GCF_019279795.1. Classification (NCBI taxonomy): domain Eukaryota; kingdom Metazoa; phylum Chordata; order Ceratodontiformes; family Protopteridae; genus Protopterus; species Protopterus annectens. The sequence goes on along the minus strand of NC_056736.1, from coordinate 151,250,892 downwards.
TTATAAAAAAATGGAAAAACAAAATTAATATTGTGTGACAGAAATGTATTACAGAACCTTGCATGGAGTATCTGCAATTGTGCATTGGTGCTGTTGCTAATGTAGTAGGACTTTGAAGCATGCAGTTTCCAGGTTGTGAGCACAGATCCCGATGCAGATGAGGTGAAGTTACTGAGTAGCATAAAGGGGTAATCTTGTCTGCATATCCCTTCCATGTAGACAGAGAATTATGTTGGTGTTTACAAAGTAGCGTACATCAGGGGAAGGTGTGTCCAACAACTTCTAAGCTTATTTCAGCTCAGCTCCGCCTGCTTGCATGATGCGCCACCATGCTGAGCATGTCCTTTCAAGGGGGTATGTGCACTCATTTCTAAGTTTTGTTTAGCTAAGGGGACCAAGTTTCTGCATGTTTGCATGGCTCACCTTTATGATGAGCATGGGAATGGGGAGGGTGTGACTACTAAATGCTAAGCTTTGTTTACCTATGAGCTGCGCGTTTGTGTGGCACACCTCAGTGCTGAGTGTATCTAAAAACCAATGACAGACTAATTCATTTTGACTGCTGTTTAACTTAAACTAGGTTCATTAAATGATGTTAATAATATACTAGACAGATGGAATGTATCATAGGTAGCTAATCACAGAGGCGGCACCTACAGCAGAGCACTATAAAGTATGTATACACCCTACAATCTGATTCTTCCCCCAGTATCTGCACCATTGGTGAAAAGACTTGGGAATTTTAATTGAATGAATGCTAGGGGCTGCTGCAGGTCTTCTACATCTGCATGTGCTAGATGCTGAAGTCAATGCTGCTGCTGCTGCTGACAACAAGCCTAGTCAGAGAAGTAGAATAGTGTTCAGGCCCAGGGTAACCTTCCAGGGGCTACATGAGCTGGAGATTGCAGAGTGCTATGGGGTGGACAGGAACATACTACAAGAACTTGCTGAACTCTGAAACCCTCAACTCAGACTCAGAGCCAATAGAATGGAACCCATCCCAGTGAAAACAAATGTATGTGCAGCCCTTAGGATACTAGCTACAGGTACCTTCCAAAGACCATCTGGGGACATGGCGGTGATCTCACAGGCATCAGCATCCAGGGTACTCCACCAGTTCCTGGAAGCCATACTACCACATGCCAGTGAGCACATATCTTTTCCCCTCACCCCTGAGGCGAGGGCCAGCAATATGTAACACTTCTACCATGTAGCACATTACCCTGAGGTACTTGGGTGCCATAGATTTCATTCATGTACACATCATCATCACCCAGTGAGGAGGGTAGAATCTACATCAACTGCAAGGGGTACCGCTCATCAACTGCCAGGTAGTGTGCAATGCCCAGGGTATTATCATGAATGTGTGTGCTGGCAGCCCTGGCAGTTATCACAACTCTCATATCTGGCATGCATCTCAGCTGCACCAGATGTTTGCTAGAGGAACATCCAACACGGGCATTTACTGGGGGATGCTGGCTACGCAGAGTAACCGTGGATGATGACACCCATCAGAAATGCAGACACACCCACTGAAGAACGCCATAATGAGGAACACACACAAACTAGGAACATCATAGAATTTGTGTTTGGGCTTCTCAAGTCATGGTTCCAGTGCCTCAATATATCTGGTGGAGCCCTAAAGTACACTCCAGGCAGATGTGCACCGATATTCACAGTATGAGCCATGCTACACAATATGTTCCTGCAGAAACAGCTGCAACAGGATCAGCAAAGGGAAGGGATACAGAACCCCCCCACCACTGCCTAGGTCACCAGCACCACACTCACAGGAGGACCCCGAGGAGGAACCCCATGGTGATGTCCCTGTAGGCAGACATAAGCATTGCCCAGTATGCCCTGGCTTTGGCTAAGAGACAGCACATAGCACATTCACTGAAAACCTAGGGACCTAGGAACTGACATCTTAATCCTACTCACATACATATATTAAAATTATTGATGCTAGGCAACTCACACAACCTGTACCTATCCATGTATTGGCTGTGTACTGCATGCATCATACAGAGTCAGCCCTGAACTACAGTTCTGTCAACTTCTGCAATCGCAAGGTAAGTCTCTCACCTACACACTACTTGTCAGGATTAATATAATATGGTATAGTATGTGTGGATCAGCTGCATCTGTGCAAGGAAATATAGTGGGCTATTTGGACAGCTGTAACATCCACATGGGACTAAAGATACCCAGTACAATAGTATGTGTCCCCTAATAATAGGCCTCATGGATGGAATATTCACAACATCAGTCAAGGGAGATGTTAAACAGTGGGTTCACATGATATTTGAACTACAGTCTCTCCCAGCAGATCATGTGCTGTTGTTTCCCTATTCCCAGCACAGCAGTGTTCCCATACAACTGCTTTAACAGTAAGTCAGCAATGGTATATCAGCAGACCAGGCAATTTCAGGGCTGTAACATAGTGCTCTAACACACACTGTATATCCAACATAAAGCAGAAATAACAATGTACGTATTTATGGTGTTGAATCTGTGATGAATGACTCTTCTCTGTTTGGCAGTCTGTGCGACTCAGTAGAGCAGGGAAGTTAGCATGGGTGATGGTGTTGATGCTTCCAATCTGGAACTATTTACATCTTTTTCATGTGAGGTATTATTATGTCGCTGTTTTCACATATTGTCATTCAGTCGGTGGTGTAACGTTATGAACCTCAGTCACATATTAAGTACTGCAGACAGCTGGGGAATGCCACAGACATTCTGAGTGAAGTGCAGTACTGCAGAAACAGGGATAGATGTCAATGTCTGTAACATACATCTCATCCTCTTAGTGCAAGAAATCTGGACAAAGCCCAACAAAATGGGGCGACAAAGGCCCACAAATAGGCATATTTTAAATAACACTTCTCAAAAACTTAAAAAGTTGCTAGAATAACTGGGTTTGATTTGCTAGACATTTTTCCAAAGGACTTGAAGTCAGAAACTCAAATGTATGTCATTATTTAGTGACTTCAATCCTCAGTTCATCCAAGTGATTTGCCAGAAAACCACAAATTTTATGAGGAACAGACCAACATTATGAACCAAAAATTTGGACATTCTGAAAAACTGGACAGTTAAGTGGTATGGACTGTAACGCACAAAATCCTGGACTTGAGTAAGGTAGGTGTGGCCTGGAGTCACTTATAACTATTAACAGTCCCACTGGGCATTCCCAAAAACGTATTTAAAATGAGCGCAAATCTGTTTCCCCATCATCAGAATGACCTGTTATGTATAGACATGTCAATACATACAGATACTTATGTATACATATATCCATCTGTTACTGTCTCTCTCTCTCTCACATACATAGTATATCTATCACTATGTAGTATCAAATAGATATATACCATTATATTTAGCTATATACATCACAATGATACATAGACTCTCCCCATATATGTACATAACACATATACATATCATACACACACATTTAAATATAAATGTGTATGTGGATGTCTATTGTCCTACATACCCTAATAATGGTGAGTAAATTTGCACTGTTGTACATCATACTGTTGCTCAAAGGATCCAAACTAAGGGTGCAACAGTACATAATCCACTTACCTACAGGCCCCTATGGCTGCTAGATGTCACTAAGCAGAGAGACGCAGGTGGTTTAAAGTACAATGTTGACAATGCACGCATGAACAGCTCACATTGATTCTGCCCACAGGTTTGCCTATTTAACTGCAAGCAGACACATATGGTCATACTGGTAACTGTACACACACAGCTAGGATAATAACAGTTATCCCACTGCTAGGATACTAGATGCAAATAACAGTACAAAGCAATATCACCCTGCAGGCTAGAGATGCTGTTCAACATAAGCCTAGTTTGTACAATGCACAAGTACTGTGCCTGCAATCACGTATACAACAAACTCAAACTGTGGTGCATGCGATAAATACAGTGATCTATAGTGTGTATGACTAGATAGGTAGGGGTTCTACTTTTACTCCAGGCTACTTGGTGTGCATGTGTGTGTGTGTGTGTGTGTGTGTGTGTGTGTGTGTGTGTGTGTTTATGTGTGCATACCACTGCAAAACAGCTGCCATGCCCTCATGGGCTACCCACTTGCAACAGTTATGCACTTTTTGGCACTGTAACTTGCTGCTGTCTTCCAACTGCCCTTTTCAACAAGGCCTGTTGATGTCATCCACATTAAGACTACCAACTGACAGTGTAGTATCAGACTTAAGCTGTGGTTCATGCGATAAATACTGTGTGTAAGACTAGATACTGTAGGTAGGTGTTCTACTCTCACTCCAAGCTACTTGGTGCACATGTGTGTGTATACCCCTACAAAACAACTGACATGCGCTCATGGGCTATCCATATGTGGCCCCCACCAAAGGACTGACCACAACAAGGCCTGCTGATGTCGTTAAGCATAATATGTCCTGAACTGATAGTACTAGCAGACATGAGGTGTGTTGTGGGCATCACATACTGTGATCTGTAGTGTGTACCACTACATAGGTAAGTGTTCTCATCTACATACAGCCAATTTTCACTATGTGTGTGCCTTGGCGTGTCCTGTATGCAGTGATTGGAAGTGGTGCTAGCCTCAGTGCAGCCATGTCTGTGTGTGAGCCTGTTACAGCTGTTTACATCATGTTATAGAACCATAGGATGTTTGAACGTTACTAGCATAATGGCCATACAGCCCTCACAATCACAGACATATTTATACTCATAGTTACAGGATCAGCACATATTGCCCCAGTCCAAGTTGGACATAGGCAGATGCCCTGTGTTGAGATGATGGTCACCCAGCTCTGTGTGCCATTAGGCAGGGTTCTGTTTCATGGGAGTGTTTAAGACTGCTAAACAAATCTCTCCCACAACCATGTAGTACTATTGTCACATACAAGGTTAATGACCTTACAATGTGTTATCCATCTACTATACCTCCTACAGCTAGCCAGCATATGCAGTCAAGCAGGGTGACACATTTCCCTGTATGCCAGGCACAGATCACCTCTGAGTAGTCTATATGCCACAGGTGACAATGACACTCATAGCAGATGATCACCATTGAACACATACTGAAGACTTATAGTGTCCTTCTGAGGAACCATACTGTTATGTACAATTGCGAATACAGCTTAGAAAGGCACATCACCAAATGGTCATTGCACTCAGATACTGGAATGCTGAGGGAAAAGTACTTGGAAGTTATGAGTATGTCACTTACATGTGACTGTCGCCTCAGCTGTGCCATATGATTCCTGGAATACAACTGTAGAGACATGGTTATCTGAGTCACATTAAGTGTAAACCTGTGTGGCCAGGTCCGTGTGCCCAGTTCCTTCATCCCTGGGTATGTACATCATATGATGTGCTACCTACCAGGTATATAGGTCTAACTGATGGAAGTGATACAACATATATATTTGCGTGGAGTTCATGGCCATTAGTATGTCAACAGGCATGTGTTTGTAATACCCTCTTGCAGGATAGTGACATACCACAGAGACTCTATGAGTGCTCACAATTTGCAGGTATCAGCCAACATTGCTAGCCACAGTCAGTAGTCACGTGTATTGTGGTTGAATGGATTCCAAGTAGTAGAGGACCCAGGACTGCACCCTGCTGTGCAATGCTCCTTACAGATCAGCTATTGGAGTCAGATGTCCCTATATTGCATATATGTGCCAGCAATGGGCCACTTCGTAACCCCTACAATGACAGTATCATGGATGCCTAAGTGAGTGCTTTGTAAATGTTGCCTGAGCAGGGGATATAGTCAGATGGCTTGGTTTAGTCCAGAAGGTTGTATGCACTGATGTACCCTCACCCAGGTCCATGCTGACTGCCTCGGACATGTCCACCACATGTAGCAGTCATGCTTCCCCTTTCACACATCCAAACTGTATACAGTCAACTGTGTGTTGAACACATATATGTGTGCCGATCAGATATTGATACTCAGACAAAGAGGTGTATAGTTATGTTGGTCAGTGGATGCACCACTTCTCTGCAAGGGTATAACAGTTGCCACTGTTCACTCAGCTGGTGTACAGCTAGTTGTGCCTGTATAATTGCAAGAGTTTCCCAGTGGTGTTACTCATCCTTGTCAGATCACATGTGGGATGCAGCCTGGAATGTTAGCATGTGCAATAAATGCTGTGTGTCTTCCAATGAGAGGCCAGTTATGAACTGCTCTGTAAATATGGATGTTATGGGACAGGTTGTAGGAATGTCATGTGTGGCATGTGGTGGGTACAAGGGAGTGTAGTTGATGCAGACAGTGTGGGTGTATAGGTTAAGTATGAGTACAGACCAATTATATGTGGTACCATGACGTATGAGGTCATCGACAATCTGGGCCTGTCTTTTGAGGTCACACATCTAACTACACTGTGCATTGTGGTTCTGCTTTATGTGGGTGGCAACTTTTGTTACTTACCATGTCTATGCAACATCACAACAACACTATGTGCTTCTTTTAGCTGACCAGGTAGTGCCTCCATGTTGGGGGTGGGGCACGCTCACCCCAACTGTCACACAGCACTGTCAACCTGTTATTGTACAGCCTGCTAATGGCAGTTGTCCACAGGTCAGGTTTGCTGGGCCATAACAAGCCTGTGCCCCTCCTCTCATGTACAGCTGAAGTCATGCACTTGTAATGCTGCTGACCTAATGTATGGGTGTAGAGATTTGCATACTTACTAGTCCTATCTGAAGGGGGAGGTGCAGTCATGCTGTGTCAACCATTCCACAGGAGATAATAAATGGCTGTCTTCACATATATGTCTGTATTGTCTGCAAGAGGTGGTACATGCTGTTAGTTCTAAGGTGACTTATCTGTGGCCAGATCCCACCAGGGACGACATCACATTGAGGGCGGCTGTACTGGTCACCCATACTGGTGAACACTTGATGTACTATGTTGACACCCCATGTGGGGATGTCATGGCACTGCAGGTAATGACCTGGACCATCCTGTAGCCAAGTGAGCCACAGCACAACTAAGCAACACAGTGTGTAGATATTACACTTCCCTAACATGCTTGTCAGTATTCTGTACAGACAGCTTGCATGACTCTCTTCTTACAACATGCTGGAAGTAACTGCAATACTTACTTGCACAGAGGACAAATAGCATGTGGTGCCAAGCAGTGTCCCCACACCTCTGAGTCATGCCACCTGAAATGCCATGATAGGAGTTAGCATGGATATGAGCACTGCCACTGTCATACACCTACTGACGCTGGACCAAACACTGTTACTTTTGCTCAAGGCTAGATCATGCCTACCGACTGTAACTGGCAGACCCCATTGACACTATGCAATGAATGGCAGACATATGTCTCACTCCACCAACCATGGCCTGACAAAGTGTATGACAATAATAGGGCAGCAGGCCTTGCAGGAAACTGTGTATGTCATGTACAGAGTGTTATGTCAGCTGGTGGATAGGCAAGTGTCTGACAGTCATAATCTGGGAAGATAGCATTGGGAGACCTATGCTGCAATGAAGCCAGTCACCATTGGAGTTCACCATCTCCCATTATTGGCATACCGTGACTGCCTAGTCCCTCTCTGCAGTCCCAGCCACTGTCAGTGACCTCTGACTAAGTAGATAAGCAGATGAGTGCATATTAGGAGCTGTCACAGAATCCCACACAGAACCAATGGTTATCCATGATGGCCTAAGACACAGTCAGTTGTACTCTGAGCCACTGACAAAGACTAACTGCCATTGACTGCACAATACTATCCTGTGGGAAATCATCCATCCCTGCAAAATATTGTAGTGTCTCCACACTGCACACAGTTGAGCCATTACACATGCAGTTATGGACACAGAGTAATGTAGTCTTTGACTCTCACTGGTCAGCAAGATGTGAGGATGCACTGACTGTTGTACAGCCTATACTGACAGGTTTGAGATGTTCATCTCAGACTGTCACTGCTATACTGAATGTAGCAGTCATCACAGCTATCATTGTTTGCAGTGACACCCTTGCTATGTCACTACACTGGCATATTGTACAACTGTAGTAACCACACAGGTTCCATGCTATACCAATATGCAGTGTAGATAACCTGTCCTATAGAGTCCATGTCACGACCGTACATGTGTAGTCTGTCTCCTAAATTCTGTGGAGGGGATGTGTATGGCTCCGTAAAAGGAGGTGTCACAGCCCACTGTTTACCTCCTGCATATCCATGACAGGACTGACATGTCTCATCTTTTCTACAAGCCTACAACATCACTGTGGTATACATAGTAAATGCTGGAGAGACAGGTATGTAACACAGATAGTACAGCCTACATGAAACAGGCCTGCATGCATGCAAAGCACACATCTGCTGTGCCACAGCATGTGCAAGTTACAAAATGGGATGCAGAACATGCCAATCATAACTGGTGTCAGGCAACTGTCTGTACTGAGCACAAGATATTTGTAGATGGGTCATCTCTGTCAAGACAGCTTGTAGATGTGTGTGTTCCCAAAACCCTGGTGACACTTATTAAGGATGCACGAGTACGCTGAATACCACCATTTTCCTTGTTAGCCTGTTATACACATATGAACCTATGGAGCCATGCACTGTACCTTGCTGAAGACCATATTTGTGCTATGATGACATGCTATCCTGTGCTGCTTTATTGTCACTGTATATGCATAGGTTAGCCCAACAGACTCCTGAAGCAGAAACATAAGCAGGTCTGTGACACACCTGTCATTGTGCAACTATACAGCCATTACAACATCATGCAACATAAGGTACACAAAAGTATACAGCATACTTATGACAAATGCCAGCATACAGTATCTGTGGTTAACTACTACATGTGGCATGGCAAAACAACACTGCATTGCACAAGTACATGTTAACTAATATAGTGCATGGGGTCTGGGCTGACCCAAATGGTTGACAGCATGTGTGTGAGTCAGAAAGGGAAATGGGTAAGAAGGACCATGAAAGGTGCCATGTGTTGACAGTGGCATGTGGATGTGTGCATGTACACAGTCAAGCTCAGTGCTAACTTTGCATGAGTAAGTGTTGGGTAGCTTTGGATTGTACATGGTAGAGTTGACAGTTCACCTTCTCTGGCCCCAAACATGGGAACTGGCTCTGCCAGGAGTTGCACTGGCACCTCCATGCCCAATGTCAGAAGGGTACTAGTAGCTGAGGGTGACTGATGTCTGCTGTCACTGTGTTCCCCCATGGGAATGTCCAGGACCATGAGCCCATGGCCTACCACATCATGGTGTGGACAGCATACTCCCATCTATAGCACTGGATGTACTGTCACAATGGGAGCGTGATTGTGCATGGTCACATGGACTCTCAGCAGATGGGGTTGCTAACCTACATCCATGAATCCAACACTCAATTCCAACCACATGTCCCAGCACAGACAATGTGCAGTCCAAGACAGACTCTATCTCAGCTCACCTTCTGTCCACTGTATCAGTCAACTGATTCAAGGTGTCCCCAGTGCAGTGGAGGCAGTCACAGATGTCAGACTGTGCTGCATCCATAACCCTAAGCATACATCTTGTGTTTGATTCAGAACATGTCTGTTGGTTCGAAATATGTGCCGAGCGATCTATGATGTGACACCTGCAACAGGTGGTGGAGAGACAGCAGGCATCATATGAGCATCCCTGTCAATCCACTTGTGTGGAACCTCACCAGCCTTCTGACTATGGCCAGTGTCTACACTCACTGAAGCCATAGTTACCACACTTTCCTGGGACTGGGTATGTGTGGGTATACTGACTGTGTGCAGTGACATTAGAGGCTGAAGAGGGATGTCTACCTCTGGGACAGATTCAGCCCCCAGCACTCCAACCTGTGCCTCACTGTGGCCACCATCATCATCAGATTCCAAAGAGACACCGACACCAGGTTGTGTAGGAGACAGATACCAACCCCCTGGTCACCTATGATAGGAAAGAAAAAAGCTGTACATGAATACTTGCACTGTTGTGTATGAAAAATCCACCGATGTGGTGTACAAAGACCCACAACTGGATTAGCGGTCAAACATTTTTCTTCTCCACTTTCATCCAAAAAAAGACTTCCTCAGAACAAAATACGCATTCAACTCATGACCTTTATAACAATCACTTCAAGTAAATTAAGTAAAGTTTGACCATTAAAATTTACATTTTAATAAATCAGTATGAAACTGTACTTGATAAACAACACAAAAACCCCGTACACCTATCTTAACAAATATATTGAAACACACATTTCACAGCCTAATTTATTTTCCTTTCATCCTTTTGTTTTTAAAAGGCATTTTAGAGTAATTGCTCTATTTAAACCATGAGGTTTATCTGCTCTTAACTGTCACTGCCAAAGTTTTTCATTTTGTTCAACTACACTCCTGGGATTACCCCCTCTAAGATCCTTAGGTACCTGTTCCAGACTGGAAAATGAAAATGTTGTACTCTGTTTGCTCACAAAAGTATGTTTAAATAGGGCATTGTTCTGGCCCTTAACTGTAATAGAATATAAATGTCCCTTAACAATGTATGCTTACCAGGTACAGGACCATGGCATTGGCCAATACCTGAAGGACCTCTGAAAATCTGAAGATGAGGTAATGTCAGTATCAATGCATGTTGCAGCACAGCAAGGTAATATGTGCATATATCTCACATTTTTAGTAGCTATTGTGTTACTTGTTGTATTGATGACATTCTGAGTATGACAGAGAGACCCAAGTTGATAGCAATCTCTCATTTGACAACCACATGGCCAAAGTGGTTAGAAAAACATTTTATATAGCCCACCTAATCATGAAGGGATTCACATCTAGATCAGGGGAGGTCATCTTGCCACTTTACTCATCCCTCATCAGGCCCATAATTGAGTACAATGCCCCTTTTGGGGTGTACCTTACCAGACACCTGCAGCAACTGGAAAGACCCCAAAAGTACCTCACCAAGAGGATCAAAGGGTTCAAACAGATGCCATATGCTGCCCGGTTAAAGAAACTCCAGCTCTACTCAGTGGCATACCACCTGCTCAGAGGTGATCTTTGCCTGACATATAAAGCCATATCCAACCCGGAATCAATGGAAATGCTGCACCTTAGAAAATCCAAATCCCATCGAGCTACGTGCTTGAGAGACTTGAACCTCAGCACTGAAATAAATAGGGCATGCTGGAGGGACAGATTCATAACCAGAGGCTCCCTTCACTCTTGAATAAAATCCCAGTCCAGGTTAGGCAGAGTCCCTCATTGACTCTCTTCAAGAGGAATCTTGATGAGTGGATGGGAGATCATAGGTTTACCCGGGTACACTTCTGTGTCACTGTTAGACAGAGGCACAGTATACTAACCTCGAAAATGGGCATAGAGAAATTCATTTAAAATGGGTGGCGAAAGCCAAACACACTCTGGCTAGGCTTATAAATGCCCTAGGGCAGATAGCCTAGTATGAACCTATGAACATTACAACTGAGGTTAAACCCTCCTCCTCAAAGAACAAAGACCTGATGCCTACGTAAAAGTATGTACAGCCTGACACATTGACTGCTACAGTATTACAATAGTGATAATAGCAAGCTTACCTGCATGGGCTTCTTCTGTAGAAATGGTGGCACCCACCTCCACGATGTATAGTGTGATGGATGCCTGGCAGCTGTCATGTGTGCCTAGGTTTGCCAGGAATTCCTCAGTGGCTCAGAGTTGTTGTTCCACTGCAGGCCCTCCACCGATGATGGCACAGTCCCTGTCTGCATCTTCTGCCCTTCATTGTGCAGCATTGATCATGTCCATAGCAAGGTGTTGAACCTGCTCATATGTCCTGCCTGATGGCCCATGCCATTCACATCATGCAGCCTGCTGTTCTCTGTTTTGCCTCCCCCTGGACAGGAGGATGTGAAGATGTTGCCTTAGTCCTTCCAGTATAGTTTCAATGTTTGCATCAGAGAAGGGTGCATAGCATCTAGGGTACATGATTCCTGAAAGACAGCAAAAGGGGAATACATTATAGGATCACATACATGGAAGTACACTATGTAGAAGTACAACAATGGAAAAATGGCTGGCGCTATGTACTGCTTGCTCACACATATATTACTCCACAGTGTGCAAACATACTGTGTGTGTGGATACAACTGAGAGTAGCAATAGTCAGGTATTCCTGTGTGTGCCATGACAGATACTGCTGTATGATCATTCACATGATACTTGAGTCTACTGTGGTGTGTCCCCTACAGGCAACACTCCCCATTAATATGTCATAAGAACAGTGCCACACAAATAGCAGTGTGCTATTACAATGACTATAAACAGCCCAATGAGACCATTATGCCACATTGACAAAAGCAATGCATCCTTGATGTATTGTATGTTCTGTATAGTATATGTAATACAGCAGATCAATGACATGCCATTATCACAGGCCTAAGACAGTCTTAATGCTGTAATCCCTATTGCCCATAAGTCTGTTTACCCATCTGCATCCTGTTGTACACAAAAATCAATTACATACCTGATGGAGTGCTATACTCCTCTGTTGATATGTGGTGATAGTAAAGTTTTCACAATGGCATGCTCTGTGTGAGGAAAGTCTCGTACAGAATGGTTTTCCATAGCCAGCTGCTTGCCTTTTAAACATGTTTCTCATCAGCAGGTGACTGTGGGTCTGAAATGGTAATTGCAGCCAACACAGCTGATTTGCAGTATCATCAGCTAATGACATGCAACCACTATACAATATATAAGGCCTTCATGTAGATTAGGGCACCTTTCTGATATGTTGTGGTGGACATTACTGGGGTGAGGAGAATACATCATCACATAAGGTAAGTCTGTAGCAGAAACCTTTACATAGAGATGTGTGTACTATAGGCTGCAGCTACCACTGCAGGTAACAGACATAGGCAGAGAGTGTGAACACTTTGGATGACAACAAACTGTAGGAGCAAGTGTGTGAGCTTTGTCAGCCTTGTTGAATAGGGAAAACCAGAGTGAAGCTAAGCTTTCCACTTCAATTAAGGCATGTGTTTAAGGTAAGTATTTTAGGCAATGGTATCACTAACAGAGTACTAGGAAACATGTTTGATGTGTCGTTGAGTAAGATGGTGTATAAATATAAGAATATGCTGACCATTGGGCAACTGCCAGTCCATGTGTTACAGTCTGGTAATAATTTGCAGCATGTATGAGGACAGGCCTTATTGCAAGCAGGGACTTCCAATGTGTATGTTATCTGTGCAGCTGTGATAATCTGCACAGTGACTTTGGAAAAATTATGTGGTGCACATTGATATTAGTGGCCCACATTTGCAGTACCTGCATTGACATGATGTGACACTTTATGCCAATATAGTTTTGATTTAGGGATATGTGAAGTGCATTTCTACCTGCAGGCCTGTGTCTTCCATCAGTGAAAAGCAAACATGCCATTTGAAATGCATTGTATGAATAAAAAGTGCATGACTCAGTCATAGGTTCATAGGTAGGTACTAGGCTATCTGCCCTGAGGCCTATACAAGCCAAGACAAAAAGGTACCCTGGCTTTTGCCACCCAAGAAAATTATTTTCCTGTGCCACTGTCAAGCAGAGCCACAGTGGTGATCTCCGGGGTGAATTTCATATTTCCCATCCAATCATTAAGATTTTTCTTGAAGAGTGCTAATGAGGAGCTTTGTTTGATATAGACAGGTAATTTATTCCAGAGTATGGGAAGTCTCTGGGACAGTTCATGTAGAACGCAGCCTGGGATGTTGTCTGGTCCCATGGATGCTGTGTGCAGGAACTTTGCATTCTTTCGGTATAGAGATGGGCTCTTTAGCGGGTGAGAGGGGGGGTAGAGTTAGCATTGAACCTATCTGCCAGGATGTTGGCAATATCAGTTGGGTCTGTATATTTAGTGCCATTGTGCTGTAACTCAGAGCAGATCTGAGTGTTGCCATTGAGATTCTTGACATAGCTATATAATGCTTTGTGGTTGTCTTTAGAATCAGTGGCGATTTTGTTTTCGTAACCAGCTTTGGAGGATTTTATCAGGGATCACAGCTTCTTACTGAGGCTGACCAGGGAGCTCCTCCACTCGTGGGATTTTATTCTCTTTTGCAAGAGTTTCATCCTTCTGTTGTACAGTTTGTTTATGGCAGGAGACCACCAGATTGGCTTCCTTTTTTTGGAGGATAGCATCTTGGTTCTGTTTGGGATAGCACTATCCATGCACTCATGTAAGTGCTTATAAAGTGCAATTGTGTAGGATTCAGTAGTCGTAACTGTATTGTCCATCTGCATGGGTGTCGTGAAGTTCACCACTTCTGTCTTAAGAAGCATGAAGTTGGCTTTGGAGAAATTTTTTACCATGGTTTCCTTAATGGGCGGTGGAGGCAGGATGTGAAAATCTAGGGTAATTAGCTTATGGTCGGATTGGACCAATGAGGCATTGACTTCAGGTGTGGAACACCGGTCACTGATATTGGTAATGAGTAGATCTAGGATATTGTTGCCCCTGGTGGGGCATGGCTTTATATGGATGTATGTGTGCACCAGGGTCCCAGTTAAACATGTATTTTTGCCATTAATGCCTTAGCAGTTGTCTTTCTACATGTTGCTGCTGAATGCCACATTTACCTGCTATCACAGGCCTCACTTACATCCATTATTATGTCATTGGCTTTCTAGTGGTGTGCTATTGCACCAGAGTCCAAGGTACACTACCATTTTAATCTGTTTAATTTAGTTACTTTTTAACCAAGTTTACATGGTGCTGTGGCAGCTGTACTGAAACACGCTTAATAACTGTAACTGGCAATTACTATGTTTTCTTTAAACCACTTGTTTTAATTAAGAGTTGTGTGGCAGGGCAGGTTAATGCAGTGGTCTTGGGTATGAAATATGGGACCAGTGTTTATTTTGTAAGTGAGTACTACAAGTTTAAAAACACATATCGTCACTATAGCTCTATTTAGCTAAGCTTAGCAAACCTGGGTGATGTAGTGCGCTGCAGAGCAATACACTAAAAAAATATGAAGAAAAGAAAAAAGGGGAGATAGGAAAGTGGTGAAATGGGGTAGAAGCAGGGGGGGAAACATAGGGAAAGGCAGGTAGGGATGTGCAGAAAGGGTGTAGGAATGAACCATAGCTATCCATTTCTTGTACAGCAACAACTGTGCACTTTGACAGAATTTGTACATGACTTTGAAGTCTCAACCCCAGAGAGAGGGGTGAGGACAACTTAATTGCATTTTCAAGCCAATTGGACCAAATTACATGTGTCCAGTAGACATGTGTGCGAAATGGAGAGGTATGTATGGATGATATTTTTTTTGGGACAGATGCCCTTTTTTGGGACATAGGTACATGTGAGGGAGGTACATTAGGTAGGTGAGGATGCATTTGCAGACAGACAAGACACCCAACAGGGATGGTGTGTGACACATGAGGGGGGTGAACACCTTGGATAGGGAAGGTGATGTGGAAACCAAGTCACATGTGCCTCCAGACAACAGCAGCTTGACTCTCATGCGCATCCATGGGATTATTGGCACTGCTCCTTCACTGCCCCGAGGGTGGTAGTGCTGGAGGCTGGGCACGGGTGTGAGGCTGCCCCACCAGATAGGCCAGCATGCCCTCAATCCAGCATAGGTGGTGGTCAAACCCATGGTAGACTATACTGCGCACCAAGACCGGCAGCTCATCTTGGGTGACAACACTCCCTCCACCACTGATCCCAGATGGGGGACGGACCCCATCCTGTGGGGTGGTACTACTTAATGCCACAGGTAGTGCAGGGGTAGCATAGGGGGCACCACTGGTCTGAGTCACAGATGTGCTGGGACCTGGTGCCATGGCCGGTTGAGCCAAGGTAGGCAGATCAGCCAGTACTGGCTTACCTTGATGGGATGTGATGAATGAGGTATAGCAATAAATTAAGGTCAGTAACAACCAAACCACTGTTAGTATTAACAGAATGGAACATCATTTTAATTAATCCAATTACATATTAATGTATATTATGTGTAAAACAACATTAAATAACATAACAGTCAGTATGGCAACAGCATGACAGTAAAAAGTAAACCATAAGGCCAACAAAATAGTTTAACAAAATATGTTAATAGTGAATCATAATAACACACAACAATAATACACCACATTTTGTAAAAATATAGTTAGTTTAACAAAATATGTTAATGTTAAGTCATAATAATAAATAACAATAATAAATAAATAAAGACAAGGGATGGGGTGAAAGAGAGAGAAACAATCCATTACTGACAATGCAAACTATATCCCTGCAAACACTGATTATAAATACTCCATAGGTGTGTAGTGTCAGTTCTGAGTACAGTAACTACAATTCTTCTATAACTGATGTAGTATCTACATATCTCTCAAGCTGTTAGCATGGGTCAGTATGGGCCACGCAATAACAAATGCAGGTACACAATTAACCCACTTTCACATAATTTGGACTTCTATAACTACCAAGGAGTTCTGTAAGAGGATTTGGTAATACATTGCATTCCAGGTAATCATTTTTCTGGTAATCCTATGACAGACAGATTAGACAGATTAGGCAGTTTTAATTATATTACATGAAACTGTGACACTTGAGAGGCATGTTTGTGTATAGTACATAAACTAGATATCCATCATGCCTTAGTTCGCCAATTTAGGAATATAACCCAAAAGCTGTGACTGCAGGGGACATCTGCAAAAAAATTAACTGACTGCAGCAGGTTAGTACAGACATGGAAGAAATACAGCTGTTCTGGGAATATGTTGCCTGATGTATTGCTGATAAGTGTCTGAAAAATGTAACCATGATCATATCTGTTCATAACATGGGCTACCTCACCCATATAACATTTGTTCCTGGAGTGAGAAAAAGAGAGCTTTAAGTAACTGACATTGTTTTGCATTCCAGAGCTATTACAGTGCTATACTTGACTACACTGACAGTAGAGCACACATTTATGGAACATGGCCATATTGCATTTATGTAGGAATTAACACTTTATTGGTATTGCTGATAAATGTCTGTGAAGTCCACACAATATCTGCCCATAGAGTGGGCACCTGTATACATTTATTACCCAAAATAGGAGTAACAGAGAGCATTATATGACTGAAATTGGACTGGAGACAGCCTTGGACCATACTAGGAGTTAAATAGTACAGTTTGCAGGCCATTCATTTTGCATTCTACAGCTATTACAGTATTACACTTGACTGCAGCAACCTTACCATAGACAAGCAATGCCTACAGCTCTACTGCAATGGTTATGATAACACAAGCTTGCTTTACACCATTTTGCTTACTGTTATTGGTATTGTTTATTGTTTATTGCAATACAGTTATTGTTCATTTATTGCAATACAGTTCTACTTGCCCATTTATTGCACTACAGTTTTTATGGTGTATACTTTATTGCAGTAAATGCTTTACTCTTTCTTGCTTTTTGCACTGCAGTTAGCACAATAAATACATACATACTGCACTCACAGTGCAACCTGGCCTGGCACCTGGCATGGGGCTTGACATGGCAAGCCCTCTCAGCTGCAGCTGTTGGGAGAGAAGCGCACCATTATGCATACCAGTTTTGCAGACATTCAGCTTGCATATTGGTAAAACAGAGGAAAACATACTTATTTTATTTATTTATTTTATTTTATTTTACATTTGTTGACCGGGCAAGTCTAACTGGATATATGTCCATTTTTAGTAGATGCCCAGGGAGATAAGCTCCACTAAGCAGATAAAACACTAAATGGGTAATATCAATGACAAGTATAGTACAATTTAAGATAAGAATGCACTTATTATATAGCAGCTTAGTGATAATATACATAACATATTTAAAAAAGCAAGAAAAAATAAGTATTTATAAGGTAGAAAACATGTTAATGTAATTGAGAGCTTGCTAAGCAAGTTCATACTCTGTAGAGGGTTCCTAAAGAAAAAAACTAAGTTACAACCAACTTTACATATACATACATATTTGTGGAGCATTCCCAGCTCTGGATTCTTGGACCCAGGTGTCCATGGTTCCCCTCTTTCTCCTTTTCAGGTCATCATAATGGTGATGACACTGCTCACATGTGCAGGGGATACCAGTAGCATGGATGTGTTCCCTGGCCAACCAGTCCCAGGCCTCTGCCTTACATTCTGAGCCTTGGAAACTGCACTACAGCAGCCTGGGCTCATGAGTTTTTACATGGAGCCTGACAAAGTCCCTGGACAATAAGCTTTCACCTTGCAGCCATAGGATGCTTGGCCTGGTTCCCAATTTTTTTCCAATCATTGAGTCATTAGTTGGTTACTGAAGGGTTGGGAAGACATCACAAGTGCTATTCAAGATTCTAGGAGACCATTTGCCAATACCTTCTGGGACACATTATTAAGGGACTATATTATTCAGCAGATGACTTTTACTCATTAATATTTTTGGGCTATCTTGTTTACCTGTTGTACATTGGTGCCTTTAGAGTCAGTGAGGTGCTTCATTTCTTGCACTAGCCCAATGTTTTTATTGGCAAAGTTCTAGATTTAATATGGTTGAAGAAGTCTAAAACTGACAAGTCTGGCAATGGTCCAGAAATTAGTTTGGTTAAGGCTAGGTAATACAGCACTTGACCATTCCACTGGGCCACACTCTTGCATAGGTTAGCATTCAACAGTCTTCCCTCTGGCACTGTTTTCTGTCTTAAGTTAGGCCATCTCTGAAGAAAGCCCTTATATGTCAAGGCATTTCAACCCATGGATATTCCTCTCACTCATTTTACATAGCTTGAACCTCAGACCTAGCAGAGGATGTACATTTGACCAAAGCCCTAAAGAGAAAAGGACGTAGTTATATGATACTTATCTCTCCTATATTAGGTAGTAACCTTTTCATTTATTTTGCATAGAAGTAGGTGCTTTGGATCTTGGAAAACTCATTTGTCCTCCCGCATTCCAAAGTGGATTGTACACTCTAAATTGGCCATAGGTATGAGTGTACATGTGAAAGTGTGGTGAGGAAGAACTACTGGGGCAGAGCTAGCCACTAGGCAGTATAATCCTTGGCTGTAGATGATTGTCACTGTTTAAGTGACACCCTGACCCTATGTGTGCAAAAATGTGAAAAAAGGGGTTCTAGTACAGTGCAAAGCTGAAACCAATTAAATGATAGGCGTTAGACTGTAACAGAATACAGGAAGTATGTTAAGTTTGAGGTTTAAACAGCACTAGAATAAAGCAATGGAAAGTGATTTTAGAAGAAATTAGAATCAGTAGTCTGATGTAGAAAGCTTTTAACATTTCTTTAAAGAAAGATGTATGTGATTCATATGTACATGTTAGGGAAGTTGAGCTGTATAGCTCTATGCAGAACACATTTGCCTTTCTAGTATGTAAAGAAAAAGATTTATTAGAGAAAATATTTCAGGCTCTGTGGAGTTCAAAACTGAACCCAGTGAAATCAGGGGTGTTACACTGTAACAGAAGAACAGAAGAAAGGTGGGGTGGGAATAATCAAATCAAGTTTGTTTTCTTTTTTTTTATCTTTAAATTTGTATTGGATGCTGATGAAGATGAGATAAACGAAGAAATACATTTTAGGAGAAAATGTTATGAAATACATTTAAGACACATTGGTTAACTATTAATATTTTTTCTGGTTAAATATTAAAATTTAACAATATACTGTTAGTAAATAAATGGTCAACTGCCTAAGTAAAATGAGATTCTATAGATTGAAAGATTGAGTTTAATTAATGAAAATAAAATGTTTGTATGAAGAAGTAATGAAGGTGTTTTTTATGTTTGGCTATTATAAAATTTAGAAGCAATAGAAAGAAAAAAATGATGTATATGAAAGAAAAGCAACCAAAGATCAGTTAGGTGGAAGAAATAGCTGAACACCTCTGGAGATAAATACTGGACAATTTAACACTAAAGGAGCAAAAAAAATACAAGCAGCAAAATGAATGTAACATTTGCTATATGGATGAAATGACTGCTTGTGCCTCAATAGACTACAAGAGAGTGAACATAGTTTGGGTTAACATTCTAAGAAGACAGTACACATGGCTACTTTCAGGAAAAATGGGCATATTATATTGGGAATATGACTAAGTTACAATATGCAAAGAACAAACATTGATTAGGACAATATGCACTGCAGGCATGAGAAGTTATTGTATAGCAATTCATGGGACTGTACAGCAGTGTTACAGAGAATAAGGTTACAGTTGTGGACAAAGTGGTTGGAGAAGGTGAATTATAAAAAAAAAAAAAAAAGAGTTTGTTCTGTTTATTGTGCTTAATGTTAAAACAAAAAAATATATTATTTTGTCCCTTTGTAGAAAAAATGTGAATTATGTGAAATAAATGATGTGTAAATGTTGCGTTACGATGTGATATAAATAAAACTCTTCTACTCTTTTTTGATAAGTGCCATGGGAATTTTTTCATCTAGTAAGTTCCCCAAGCTTAGGCAGACGGAGTCCGGGTTTAGCTTCTCATCTGAAAGACAGCCCAATCAGAACTATAGCACCACCCTACTGCACTGTTAAACTAGACCAACTGGCACTGACTGGAACAAAATCCACAGTTTTCTTATCTGCCAGCCCTGAAGGTGAACATGCTTGCCATTTAACAAATGACACTATGTACGATAGATACAAACTACATACTACACAGAAGAACGAAAGAAAGCAATACAGTGGTAGACTAACTATCTAGTCTCATAGAAGCTATTTCTGAATGTTTTTAAAGTTTTAAGAATCAGGGCACACAATGATACTTAAACAGCTATATAGGCAATCAAACAAATATGGTAATCAACTGTTTGTGAAATAGTTTATGTTCAGACATGCTAAACTGAACACTTTGTCAGTATCTCAGTTACTTGTACTGTGATAGAATATATATATAGAAAAGGTGCATCAGACAGGGAAGTCAAAGAGAGTCAGAGTTACATTTTGTAAGAGATAATTAGAATGTAGCAGTCTGTAAATGGTTCATCTCCCAGGCCCCTACTTGTACATGTTTACTCTTCCAAGCCCCTGCTTACATTTATCAAATGTACCAGAACTTGTCAGAGATTTGGGATGTATGGCTGGGCTTAAAAAGCCCCCTGTGGTCATTATCCTAGTACACATTTATGTATCTGTGTAATGAAAATATACATCTGTGAAATACAATTATTTGGTGAAAAAAATTTAAAGAATATACACATTTGTAATGTACATTATTTAAAACAAACTGAGCAAAATCTCATTAAGAAAGTAATGTATCATTGTTATAATTACAGTTATGTGACATCTAATTTCTTAGGTGGTTACTAGGCTATCAGCCATAGAGCCATTTTAAGCCTAGCCAAGCTTACCCCAAATTTATGAAAATATTGCTGATGTATAAATACTACAAGGAATTTTTTTGAGTTATGATATAGGGTTGTATCCATTAGTCCAAAATGCATTTGAATATGTTTAAGAATGAACTTTACTTCACATGGATGGGAAGCTTTCTCTAGAGATGGGGTAACCTTTGTGACACATACAGTACCTGTCCCTCCAATATGACCTGTTTATGCTGCAGATAAGGTTTATGTCCTTAGGACAGGTATCTCTAATGCTACTTATTTTGAGAATGTGCATCAAATCCATCAGTGGGGGATAAGATAATGCCTTGTGGGCTAATCATGGATTTCAGCACAGCAGTCTGTATGAGACTGAGCACAGGGATAGGACTTTGAGATGGTCTGCATAGGACTTACTGTATACTACTTGGATTCTTTTTGGGAGAAACATTTGTGGTCTCTCAAGTTGTTTCAAATGCCTTTGGGCATTGTGCTTAATGACTGGTGAGATGAGAGCTGAATATAAAGGAATAATGATCTCCTTTGTCTTTGATTACGTGACCTTACTTATAAGTTGTGGAATGCAGAATGATTTGCTTACCACAGTAGACATGTGGTGGTCAAAGGTCAGGTAACTATCAACATGCATTCCTAGATACCTGACCACTGAGTCTACTTTTGGGGGTTATTATCAATGTGGTAATTTCTGGCTAGGACATCTTAACACTGCTATGCTCACCACTAGTCAACTCACCAAACTTACCATAATCACACATTCACCTCTAAACTACATAATCACACATCTCAAAATGCACTTCAACTAATAACCATAAATACTCACAGCATTTGCAATAAAATTACTCAATTCCATGCCTGGCTAACCACACAAACCCCTAATATTATTGCAGTAACAGAAACCTGGCTAAAATCACACATAGCTGACACTGAAATTCTCCCTACAGACTACAACATTCAGACAGACTTCATAAAAATGGTGGCGGTGTAGCATTAATATATGAGAACTCATTACAAATAACAACCTGTTCAAAACCCCTCCCATTCTTGGAAAATCTTGAAGTCCTACTTACTACCCTTCACATAAATAGAAACAAACAAGTATGCATTGCAGTAATTTATATTCCCCAAGGCCACAATATTTATATATTGGAAGACTTTCTATCTTGGATAAATCATAATATACTCCATGAAACTATAATTCTAGGGGACACCAACATTAATTGGCTAAACGCAGACACCCCCTCCTCAGCAAACAGTATAAACTTCCATAGTTTTACTCAACCCGTCACTACCCCTACTCATAGTCTGTCAACAAACTGTGAATCAAGTATAAAAATCAAAAACGGTCATAGGTAAAAGCAAGGTGCAAAAAGGAACCCAAACAAAATGAAAGAAAATGCACTGAGCTAGCACACTGAGAACGTTTATTGATAGACAAAACAGAAAATGGTGAGCGCTTTCACAACATAAAGTTGCTTCATCAGACAACAGTAAAAGGCTTACACTCTATTTAAATAGTCAAATATCCATTACTCAATTAACTAAACTGTGAATCAACCCTAGACTGGATACTGGTTAACCAACCCTGGAACTATTCAAACTCAGGCACCTTACCAAACACACTAAGTGACCACCTCCTAGCATATACCTATAGGACTCACCCTCATACAATTAAAACACACATATATAGAACATCAAGGACCCTTACCCACTTTGATCCAAATAAGTTTATAAGTATCCTAAACTGCCAAAACTGGAACCCATTAAGAATACTCCCCTTAGATGAAACCATTGACTATTTTAAGAAACTCTTTCTAGATACTCTAAATAGCTTAGCTCCAATGCATACAAAAAGGACCAAAACTAACCATGCCTCATGGTTAACAAAACAAACTAAACAAAATATATTATAGCAATGTAGATATGTAAATGTCTGTGTTGCGATATTTAACTACTGTTGTATGCAATTGTTGATAGTTTACTACTGCTATATCTGTGATAGAACTGTCTCTTTAAATTCATGGGCTACCTAAATTATCTGGTATATATCACTAAGTAAGGTGTTTTTTTATGTCAAGGGCTTCATATGTGAATGCATAACAGCTGCCTGAGCCAGTTTTACTAAACACTTTGTACCCGTGTAAATAGTGTAATGTGCAGCTGCTCTTAAACCCAATACCCTTCCTGCCTGGGTGATAATTCATTATTTCAGTTACTTTTTACAGCACTTCTCCTCATTCCCCTTTCAGAGACCTTAACATAATAATTGTTTTTGTCTCCATCTTTTCATTTAGTGACCACAATCCCTGCGAATGGGTTCTCTCTGTCCCCCACCTACTGAATCTTTGGCCATTTGCTGCATCTGCAGTGGAGAAACCAGCCGCAAGGACTCAAGGGCTTTGGAAAGAAGATGGGTTACTGTAGGTGTCTAGCTACATTTCTCTCTTAGCCTGCTACTGTAGAAAGTACCTGGTCTAAAGCAGATATAACTGGCTCTACCCACATGTCTAGGGATGGCAGCTGCACCCCTACCCCCATCTGCTGTAAATACATTCCCCAGTTAACTTTTTCTTTCTAGTTATCAGTAAACCAAGATAAAGCTCTAGGTGAAAAAGCATAACCCAGTAGATACACTGGAGTTGCCCACTTGCAAAATAGCAGCAAAAAGCTACTTAAACTGTCATTTTTTGTCTACTTCAAACTAGGTGTCTACCCAGAAAGGACACAGCCGAAATCAGGTCTATAGATTGTTTTTCCCTACTAGATTCTAATAACTCCAACTAATTTGGCTCTTTAGACATGTACCCTGCAACCTTTATCCTGGGGGGGGGGGTTCTAGCCTGCTCCATTTTCTACGCTCACTTTACTCCCCTCCCTGCCCCCTATTTCCACCCACACCCAGTACCGCTACATTTATTCTTAGCCTTAACCCCGCCCCTAATTGTCAGCAATTAGGCTACACTACTACTCACCCCCTCCCCATACATCCAACACAATCTATAAATCCACCCTAAACTCTACCAACCACAACCCTAAGCAATTCTGTCCCACTATTAACAATATCCTCCACACAGGGAAGGTTGATACCCCCCAGCTGTCCATTCCCCCCTCCTCCAGCAGTATTGCTGAATCCTTCAACAAACATTTCACTGAAACTATAACATCTCTAAACAAACAAAACTTCCCTACAACAGCCTCCTCAACTCCTAACCCTAAACCCCACACTCCTCTTTTCTTCTTCACCTCAGTACCTACCTCCAACATAAAAAGACTATTGTCAAAACTTAAACCCACCAGACTCGCAGCTGACAGCCTCTCCTCTGAATACTTGAAAATTGCATCTGATACACTAGCCTACCCAATTTCAATTCTAATCAACTGTTCCATAACAGAAGGCTATGTTTCCATGATATGGAAAATATCCCACATCATTCCCCTCCACAAAGACCAATTACCTCTCCAATTACTGTCCCATTGCTATCCTTTCCCCTCTCTCCAAGATACTTGAAAAATGTATCAACACCCTGGTCTCCAACTACTTCCTAGCTAATAATCTCCTCTCCAAAACCCAACATAGTTTCAGGCCATATCACAGCACAACCTCCGCTTTGCTCTCCTTCACTAATACTACATCACAAAAACAATGGCCTCTTCTCTACTGCCGTATTTCTAAATCTCTCAAAGGCCTTTGACATAGTATCTCATGAGCTACTACTCTATACTCTCCCTAACTGCTCCTTCTCACAACCAGCCTGCAGCTCATTCCACAGCTATCTACATGGACACCAGCAATCAGTAATCTGGGACAATAACACATCACCTCACCTCCCAGTTAATCTCGAAGTTCCCCAAGGGTCTATCCTTGGCCCTCTGCTATTCTCACTTTTCACTAACAACCTACACAGTGTCACCACACAAGCATCTCTTATACAGTATGCAGATGACTCTTCTCTCATCTGCTCTGCCCCCACTCTACCAGAACTACAACAAATCACACAGGAATCATTCTCTTCTGTAGAAAACTGGTTATCCAATGCTCGGCTCCTACTCAACCCAAGTAAGACAAAACTTCTCCTGTTCCAACCTTCCAAGGCCCCCCAAAACAACCCCCACTTCAACATTCTTGCCAAAGACAATACCATCATCTCTCCATCAGAACACACAAAATTACTTGGTGTGGAGACAGACAACAAACTTAGACTCGACACCCACATATCTCTCACAATAAAAAAGTTCACAAGAAACTTGGTGCATTATATCAAAGCCAACAATTCCTAACCAAGGCAGCTAGAATCTCCATAGCCAATTCCCAGCTAATCTGCAACCTACTCTATGTATCCCCAATACTTACCAACCTTAGACAGACAGATCTGCACAAGCTGGATGCTTGTTACAACAAAATTGCTAAATTTGCCACTGGAACCTCCTAACACAGCCATCATTGTATCTTCCTTAAAGAACTAAACTTGCTAGAACTCCCACAACTCCTTCATTTTAATCAACTCACCCTTGTTCATAAACTTATTAACCACCCCTTAACATCCCATCCCTTCAAACTCTTCTCCAACCCTATCAACCCACTAGGCCCCTAAGATCAAGCAACAAAAATCAACTCACTGTTATCAAACCCAAAAACTCAGCAGGAGAAGCCATATTTTCATGTACCATATCTAAACTTTGGAACAATCTTCCACCCCCTAACTACTCTACCTTACAGTAGCCTTTTCAAGACCGCGCTCAAATTCCACTTAAATTTGCTTTGGCTTTGTCCTTGTTCTAATCCAGACTAACACCCCCACCCTTACCCCCCACACCTAGACTCTTAACTCAACTGTACTACCAACACTACTAACCACAGTCAGAAATAGCTAGTTGTCTTTACATACTTTAACATCTTGTCTGACAACTTTGTTACTAATATTATAAATGACAAGAAACTATCTTAACTTGCAACATTTTCTGTATATACTGTTGATAATCAATATCTTGTTGTTGTATTAAAGCCAGCAACCTGTAATGTTGTTTACTATTGCTGCAACTTTGTATCTCTATTGATCATGTACATGATGTACAGCTTTTCTCCTGGGCATCCGCTGAAAAAGGACCTGCGTCCAGTCAGAATTTCCTGGTAAACAAATGTAAATAAATAAATAAATAATAATCATTCTCAGAAACAAAGCATGGAAAACATGGCTGAAAGATAGAACAAAACAAAATGAACTTTACTAGAAACAACTTCGTAACAAAGCAAAAAAGCCAGTGATTCAGGACAAAAAGGATTACTTTTCCATTAAACTATCTACCTCACATAACAATCTCCCATATTTTTGGAAATCTGTATCCTCTCTTCTAAACCCAGGCACAATCCAAAACCCATCCCCAGCACCAGAAAAAACAACTCAACAAATTTGTCAAGATTTTAATACCCATTTCATTTCCACCATTCAAAAACTACTCAAAGATTCCCCATCCACCTCTAACTCACACCCTCCCCAACCTACTGCACACACACCCTCCCCTGTAGAGTATATTCATTCTCAAACAGCCAACTCTTTCACTGTCCAACCTGTATCAACCTCCCTAATCCTGAGACTCTTAAAACAACTCAAACCTTGCTCACTATCTGCAGATAAACTTCCACAGAATACCTGCAACTAAATGCTACCGCAATAGCCTACCCAGTCTCGATTCTTATAAATCACTCTCTCTCTTTCTCTGAATCCTATGTTTCCCTTCTTAGGAAAAAAATCTATCATTACCCCACTACATAAGGAAGAAACTCCCATGATCTTTCTAACTACCACCCTATCTCTATACTCTCCCCTCTGTCAAAAATCTTGTAAGAATATGTTCAGTCACAACTACTTAACCACCTCTCTTGTAATGCTCTTCTGTCCCCCACCCAACAGGGTTTCCAGCCAGGCTATAGCATTATCACTGCCCTTATCACTGCCCTTCTCTCTTTCCCTGACACCAACAGGGCATCTTACCACTGTAATCCTACTAGACCTATCTAAGGCATTTGATACAGTCTCACATACTATGCTATTAAGTCAACTATCAAAACTAGGCTGCTCCCCAAGATATCTAAACTGGTTTTCATCTTACTTACAGAACAGTGAACAATCAGTAAGACGGCTAAATGTACAATCTGAATACCAACCCAGCAATATAAGAGTACCACAGGGATCCATTTTAGGTCCACTAGTGTTTAATATTTTTATCAATGACTTGCACAAAGCCCCCAAATACAGAATCTCATCCAATATGCAGATGATTAAACTCTGATATCAACCTCCAAAAATTTCTCAGATCTCCTCACTGTCACACAATAGGCCTTTATTTCTATCGAATCATGGCTAATTAATGCACAACTTATGCTAAACCCCAAAAAGACCAAACTTTTTGCTATTTTCTTCAAAATCACCTGACTGACTTCAAAATTATAGCTAAAGATGGCACAGAAATAGAACTAGTAAACACAGCCAAACTACTAGGCATAACAATAGATAAACTCACTTATGAACCACACATCCTGAATGTAATAAAGAAAACCCATTTCAAACTAGATGAACTGTGTTGCCATAAGCTCTTCATGGATAAATATACCAAAATAAAACTAGCTAATACCCTACTCATCCCTTCACTCCTATAGGGTAGTGCCATTTTTACCAATCTTCACTCAACCCTTGGTAATAAACTACAATCCTGCTACAATGAAATGGCCAAATTTGCCTCCTAAAAACCACACCGTTCTCATCATTGCCTAGCAATCACAGAACTAAAATGGCTAGAATTCTCTCACCATCTAAAATATACCCAACTAACCTTACCTCACAAACTTATCAGTAGTGCATGCCCACCAAACAAAGCAATCCTACAAACCTATAACCCTACTAGAACACTAAGCTTTTCCTGTAAACCCTTGCTTACAGCAACAAAACCCAACAAAAGATCCGGTCAAAGGCTGTTCTCCCACTCCATAGCCAAACTTTGGAATAACCTACCATATGAACTAACCCAAATTGACTACCCAAAAACCTTTAAAATAGCTCTAAAAACACATTATCTAAATAATCCATCCTGCACCTGCCTCAGAAACAAACCTCTATAAAAAATAAATAAATAAGCACATTTACCATTCATTGGGTTGACTTATCTATGTAAACCCAGTCTTTCATAATAACCATTGGATAATTACCTCCATACAGTATACTATATTCTTAACAGAGATAGTATTGTATCAAACCCCATGTTTCTCCAATGTTGAATAAAGTAAACTCTTGTGAACTTACTTGAAATGTGCTTTTTTTTCTTTCATCTTGTAAAGACTTCTGTAAATCTTTTAAATTGTATGTAGACTTCTGTAAATAGTGTTGTAGACATATAGTTCTTTACTCTGAATTACTGACTTTTTTTTAACATGTAATACTTTTAAAGCCTATGTCAAACTGGTTATCACTGTAATGTATTGAAGAGCTTTTCTCCCTGGGCCTCCACTGAAAATGGGTTTCTGACTCAGTGGATTTCCCCGGTCAACAAATGTTAATAAATAAATAATTAAATATGTATTTTTTGCAAGTTTTAGATCATGGCTCAGGTACAAGTTATTATCTGCATCAGGCCATCTTGAAGGGTATTAGTATCTTTGGGGAATTCAATGACCACATCTGATTTGCAGTCAACCAAAAGACCTTGATGTTTGCCTTGACTTCAGATGCCAAAAATGAGAGGCCCCAGCATCGATTCATGTGGTACTCTGCTGGTGACTTATCTCTTTGTGGAAGTGAATTCAACTATCCTAACTTCTTGTGTCCTATCAGTGCTGTCAATTGACAATGATATGATAGTTAAGTGTAGTAAAATATGTTACACAGAGTTTCTAAGTAGTTGGAAGGAGAAATTAAATTAAGCAAAAGGTTATGTGAAGAACTGTAGACTGCTACAAAAGAATGTGCCATATAAATTACAGTAGGAGTATTACTAGTAGGAGAAAAATAAAGTGATATAGCTCAGGTTAGTGATATAGCTGGATGACTGGCAATGACATTTGTTTGATTCAAGGAGCTGGGTCTTTAGCTTACTCCTTAATTTAGGGTAAGCTGAATTTTTTTTTATATATATGGAATGTGCTTTTTCCAAGGTTTGCATCTTCTATAAAGAAGATGTGATCCATAAACTACCAGGTAACAGTAAAAGAGGAAGGCCTAAGATAAGGTTTATGGATGTGGTGAGAGAGGACATGCAGGTGGTTGGTGTGACAGAGCAAGATGCAGAGGACAGGAAGAAATGGAAACAGGTGATCTGCTGTGGCGACCCCTAACGGGAACAGCCGAAAGAAGATGATGATGATCCATACAATGGAATGTTTTTACGGAGTAAAAAATAAGTGATCCATACAACGGAATGTTTTTATGGAGTATAGTGTTGGGGGCAGAGTGGTCATGGATTCTGGGGTGTATAATTAGTTTAACTGCTAGGGGGAGAGAAGGTCTAGCTGACTAAGAGTTACAATAGTCAGCATCCTAAGGAAGGACATATTTTTTTTGGAAATTGAGCTATTTTGCTTTTTTTTCAGTATTTAGAGTGGTGACAGTGGTACAGCGGTAGCGTTGTTGCCTCACAGCAAGAGGTTCTCCTGTTCGATTCTCGGCTGGAGTGCCTTCTGTGTGGAGTCTGCATGTCCTCACCATAGACGAGTGGCCTCCAAAAGACATGCATAAATGGGCATGCCTTCGCTGAAGGCTGGGCGTCGGGCTGGCAACTCATCACCATATAAATCTACTGCCCATCATTAGCGGACCGGATTTCCGCTGTGGCGACCCCTAACCAGGAAAAGCCGAAAAGACAAAGAGTGATGACTACTTTAAGATGACTGGGTAATAACTCCACACATATTATTGGTTATTATTTGAAGTGTATGGAGTTTGTTTTCAATACTGTGGGTAAGATGTGGAGGGCAAAATTCAGTTAGAAATCCCTTTGCTTGTAGATGTGGAGGTTTTACTAATAAAGAGGAGTTATTATTAGTCCAAAACTAGGAGAGAGTTAACATTTTTCCTGTGTTGTTGAGGTGAGGTGTGAAGTCAAGGGAAGGGGTAAGGCAAATGCCAAAGTACTTAAAATATGTATTATTCTGTATGGGGGTATTGCTGTATTCATAGATATGCAAAGAGTTTTGTTTATTTTAAGTGTCTCTTTGGTGCCAAAATCATAGACTTGCTATTGCTGTAGATGAGAATGAGGCTTTTGTTTGAGATCCAGTGGCTCAGTGCTAGAAAATATCAATATAGATACTTATGGAGGCTGGATACTGAGTTGTTTGTGGAAATACTGGGAGGTGAGGTTGATTAAGGGCAAATGTATTTGTTGAGATGGATAATAGTAGAGGAGCGAGTATGGAACCTATTGTTTCTTTTTTGAATATTCACTGACTGGAAAATTGAGGTATGAACTTTTATGGAGAAGTGATGGTTAATGAAGAAGTTTTGAACCCAAGTCAGAAAATCTAGATGTATACCTCTTTGTAGTATGGATGGAAGAGGATATTCTCTTCAGTGATTTCAAAAGCTTTTTTAAATTTGATAAAGATGGCAGCAAAAAAACTGCCTTCTGTCTATAGATAGTAATAATTCATTGGCTAGGGTCCATAGAGCTGTGGGTTGCTCTGACATTACCAGACCAAATTGTTGTTTATGGAACAGGAGGTTATAGGCAGTGATGTACTGGGTGAGTTGAACAAGATAATTCTTTGAGGCCCTTCAGTCTGGTGTGTCTTATTTGCAAAGCCATGGACCTTATACACTATGATATTAAAAAACACATCCTGTTAGACCCAAAGCATTTTGGATTTCTCAAGGGTAGGGCCTGTCTAATGAACAAAATTAACTTCTTTGAATGGGTAACTCATCCAGTTGACAGTAGTCATGCATACCTTGACATAGCCAAGGAGTTTGACAGCATCCCCCATGACAGCATAATTGCTAAACTTATATCTATATATGGCAACATGGATAGCAAATTTTTTGAAAGGCAGACACCATGCAGTGCTGGCAGCAAGTGACTCGTTAGACACTATGAATGTGACCAGTGGGGACTTGTGGGCCTCATTGCTGGGACTTTTTTTGTTCAGTATTTACTTTTTGATGTCCATACCATGATCTTAGACCATTGGCTAACAAAATTTGCCAATGACTGTAAACTGGGAGTCATAGTCACATCCTCCTCTGATGCCCACACCTTTCAGCAAGAACTTATACTTCTAAAATCTCTGGTATACAAAATATGTGTTCAAATTAAATGCTAAAAATGCAATACTTTCACATTTTGACTGACAAGATATATTCCAGTATACAACACTCCATTCCAAAATGAGAATGCTGTGTCTTCTGTAGTGCTACTGCTAGGGAAAGGGTTTTTTGTAGAGTAATGTGTAGGGTTTTGGTTTGGAGAAGGAACAGGGTTAGGTTTAGTGCATGAGTAAAGAGGAGCAGGGGGAACCACCCAGTCATTACTTATGTGTGCTAACCTAACCCTGCTTCTGCCCCTAACCCTAACCCTAATGTTATCTGACAAGAAACCTTTTCACTGCAGTGTTATTACTTTTATTTTGTTTTTAGTTCAGATATCACTGAAGGAGAGCATCAGTCTTCCTTTTGCATTTGGTTTACTTTTGACTTTTGTCCATTTTTTTCTCTTTATTTACAGAAGTCAGCACAGCTTATTGATGGTGACTGAGTGGTGAAGTTTCCTCAAATTGTTGTTTGCTAATACCTCATATAATCTAAGTATGTAATTAATTATCACAGATGACACTGATCAACAGAATACATATTGAGCAACCTCATTGGTGATGACCATTATCACAAATAAAAACTATCTAAATAAAATGATTGCAAATGGAAACAGATGGTTTGCATTTGGAATCACAAACAAGCATTACAAAAGTTGCCCTGACACTGTCCTTTCATAAATAAACTAACTTTAGAGTTGCATGAAGAAAGGAAAACATCCCTGAATTATGTTAACAGTTGAACTCCTGAAGTGTGACTGAGCATAATTCGACCAATATTACCATAGATAATTTTTCTTAAAATTTAGCTTAGGATCATCAGTTCAATCATGCAGATATTTGATTCCTACCACGTTCTAATGCTACATTTTTTTATGGCCCCACTGTGACAATTTTCTTGTTCATTTCTAGATAGCAAACTCAAGATTCCTGGCCAGGATTGTGAGCTGAGAAACTTTGAGGTAGTATTCAAATGAGCAGAGGACAAAACCGAGAATGAAGTAGTCACTAAATAAGATGCAATGTACATCACTGATGCCAGGCAGCATTACAGCCTCAGAGTCCTGGGTTCATTCTTCACCTCTAGTTATTCTCTTCCCATGTTTCTCCATTTATGCATGAGTTTTCCCCATTTAGTCTATTTTTATGACACCCTTAAACATACTGGTTTATCGTCTTCCCTAAA
This sequence comes from Protopterus annectens, assembly GCF_019279795.1. Taxonomy (NCBI): domain Eukaryota; kingdom Metazoa; phylum Chordata; order Ceratodontiformes; family Protopteridae; genus Protopterus; species Protopterus annectens. The sequence continues at coordinate 151,218,064 of NC_056736.1, read as the reverse complement.
ATCTGGCCATAAATAAAGCATTTACCTTTTCCCTTGAGGCTCAGATCATGACTGAGAATGGTTAGAGAAGAAACAATTAATTTACTTAGTCAAAAATAATTTCAATAATGAGATACAGATGACTAATAAAATTACATGAAACTTAAAAGCTGTAGAAGCAATTGGAACTCTTGTGAATTCTAATGATTAGTAGTTTGGAATATTCATATCTCTTCAGATGGAATTTGAAATTTAAAAGCTAATGCTTTATTTTTTTTGTCTGCAGTGATGGGTTTTAGCTGTCAGATATGATCTTACTTATTGCACTAGTCCAAATACAAAAATATTTCCAGTCTTGACAGTTTGAGATGACAACAGAAACATTAAACAATTTAGATATTTTCCAAACAATTTTGAAGATTGGTATTTATCAGATTCCAATTAACATATCCTCCTAACATCAGCATTTTTCACTCCACACAATACACAACATCATAATTGAAATACAAAAATGTTTATAAATATACAAATATTTTTAAATATACAAATGCTTGTATTGGTTGCTTTTGAAACTTCATGACTTCCTTCACATCACTTTACCATGTTTTCTCATTTTCTGGACATTGCATTATATCACAACATGCTTTTATGGCATATGTCTTTGAAATATAAAATGAATTACTAGGCCATATGAGATAACGGATATCAGAAGCTATTTGACATGGGTGGGAGAGTAAATTGAAATTTAGTAGCAGAGGTTAAAGCAGTGACATCATCATTGTAAGTATGTGAAGTGCTTTATATCCAAGATCATTTATTTATTTTTCTGGAATATTATACATCTCTGAGAAAATCATTTAGTAATATTTTTTTTTAAGGACTACTCCATATACTAGATTTTGATCCCAGTCATTTTCACCAGCAGGAAAATGAAAGCTGATAAGACAACTACCTTAAATACAATAAAAGTCATTTGTTACACATTTATAGGATTTTGGTACAGATAATCATGCCATCACAACACATCCATTAAGTGCAAAAATGCATGTGACTAGTAGGAAACACTGGGAATAGTAATACTTAGTTTAATTTCTTCTGAAGACAGTAATCTGAGCAAAGAGTTAATGTGGCATTTACAGAGATCAGTGTTTCATTTTAGAGTTTTGTAAATAAAGCAGTCATGAGGGAGGGCAAAGTGAATTGGTGAATGTACTTTGAAACAGATTTGCTCTGAAGTACCACAGATACTAATAAATTCCTAACGACCTTGCATGTAAACTGTATCAGGTAACAAACTGCTACCTTTTACAGTGAAATAATGAATTTCCTAGAATCTACTTAATGAAAGTAATAAAAACACATGCCACAGTGATGTGATGAATATACTTAAAATAATCACCAACATCTAGCAGCATGTAATCAAAAACAAATTATATAGCCTGTATATTAAATGAAAGATTACACTGACTAATATTACCAGTCAACAGATGCAAAGTCCCATAAATGTCACTCCACTGTATACAATCATTTGGGCATGATGATACAACAGACAATTGCTACAGATGTTCAGAAATGTCAAATTTATAATAAATTAAAACATACTGAATTTAGTAGCTGAGCCAAATCAAAATTATCCAGATTAAGTATGTCTTCCATACCCAGGACTACATGACTTAAATGCACAGAATGCAACAGCTGATGAAATGTGACTTATGTTTATTTATTTATCAACAAAACAGTCATAAAATTATGAACACTGTTTATAAAATGTGTATTTCATCAAATGTAGGTAAAACTAAACATACAGATGTGACCACCATGCACGGATCATGGAAAAAAAATTAAGAAGCACAGAATCTGACCCTTAGGTTTATCACAGCTACATTGAATAGCATACTTGAAGCTCATATGTAAACACAAATACTTCTGTCACTTTGCAAAGTCATTTTCCTTATATGTTATCCTATTGTCTGAGACTGGAAAGGTAAGAACATTGTTTTCTGATAAGAAGAAAGGTGACAGTGTGAAAATATACCCTGCTAGTCCCTCTCTTGGCTTTGTAATCATGATCTATCCATTGCATTCTCACTGATTATGTTTAATGTCTGACTGTTACAAATGAATACAATAGAAACACACCAGCTGACAAAACACTCAGACTGCAGTATTGATCAAGTTTAACACTATTGTTCTTTTAGTAGAACTTCTTCAGAACTGAATGAGTTCTGAAGAAGTTCTGTTAAAAGAACAAAAGTGCTAAACTTGATCAATATTGCTGTCTGTGTTTTTAGTTTGCAGATATTTTTCATGTGTTTTGGGTTTCTGGTAACACTCGGTCACAAAACATTAATTGTTTGTTATAAATGGAGAGCATACATGATCTATGAGAGCTACACAGTCAATATTGTTTTTTGCTCCAATAGAAAAAGCATTACTGAAAATGAACCTATAATGCATAATAAAGTACAACAGTAGGAAACAGCACAGTAATTGTTGTAGTCATAAAAAGTCAAAAAGGAAAAAAAATAATGATCTACTTATTTTGTTTCCTTCTGTTTACCAGAAAAGTATGACTGAGCCATGCAAGACTCCTTTTATATAGAGGTCTGGGAAGAAAAATGTCACAATAATATTTAAAAGAGTGGCATGTATTCACATATAAAATACAGGAACAGGTTGCACAGTATATATGCGGTATTGATTCAAAGAAATCTGAAATATATTTCAGTACATTACAATACAAAAAATATAATGAATTTGTGAGAATACAAAAACACACTAGACATTAATAGTAATACTAGACAATTTTATTGGAAAGCTGAGTTGTTACAACATAGTAGAAGATGAAGTACAGAAGAGAAAACAGTGAGGATCAAGTGCAGGATGAATAGTTAATAAAAATGGAGATATAAAAACAAAAGTTCCAATTTTTTATGAGCTACTACACATTTTTGTGTGAATTCAGAGGCAAAAGTAACTTCATCTTTATTTAGCCAGCTTAGAACTGCAGGTCAGGAATGCTATCAGTTGTGATTTAGGAGACAATTTCTAACGTGGGGGAAGCTCATGTGCAAACAGCTGCCAGCACCAAGCCTTCAAATAATAACTCCTACCTTCCCAACATATATGTGCATTTCTACCTGTTTACATGCACTAGCCTTTCTTTATCTCTTAGGCACATAGCTCTTTGATAAATTGCATGACTGTGCCAAATTGAGGTGGGTCCTGTGCAAATTAACCCACAGTTCAAAATTTGGCCACTTTTATTGCCAGTGCACTGCCAAGAGAAAATTATTTCATTAATAAAGGCAGACAAATGTTGAATAGTGTGGTTAAGTCCATGTTAGTAATCTTTTTTTTTAAGTGCATCTATGTAATAATCTTTAAATGCTCATTAATAGATACACACTATGATTTTTAATGTATACTTTTTGAACACTTGTTTAGTAAGCAGGTTGTGTATGTATAACATGTTATCATCTTTTTGAACTTGATTGGTCTATCCAAATTATTTAAATGTCATGGTTTAATTGAATTTAGATTCTGATGAAATCTGTACTGAAGAAAATTGCTCAGTCATTTGTAAATTTGCAAGCCTTTGTGCACAATATTAGGTTTTCTAGCTGTTGGCAATAGCCTTCTTGGCCAGCAATATCAGCAAATACTGGTGTAAGTCTAAGGTGTTCCATTTGGAAAGCCATATCAGAAAAGCACTGGCTTCAACCTGCATGGAACTCCCCAAATTCTGGGTATGAAATGTTCTAAGTCTCATTTAAACTGACTTAATCCTAAGGATTCACCAAAAATGTGTACCCATTTCTCCACTGAGTTCTTTTGTATCTCCAATATCTGTTATCCACTCTGGGGCACCTGTGGGCTAATTTTTATGGAGAATTTAAAAAAGGAGACATTGGTAATCCCACCTATTTCTCCTCAGATTATAAACTTGAGGTTATATTTTCAATTAACTCTAAATTTATTTGTGGATCTGATATTAACCCCCCCCCCCTATAATCTTATATGGTGTTGCAGTTAAACCTTCTTGTTTGTAAGTCACTCATAGACTCGGGTATCAGTTCCACAATCTTGGGTCATCCATCTGACTTTTGATGAGCAGATTTATAGTTCCTGAACTTATCATTTTAGTTCCTTGATCTTTTCAGACAGTGGATACCCACAACAGCTTCCTCCAGCATTTGAGATCCAGTCTGAAGCAACTGTTCCCAGTACAAGATATAGTCTCGTGAGGTCAGCCAGTTTTCTAAAACTATCCTCTATGTGCCTCATGTGAGATGTAAGACTGTTGGAGCCAGATGAGTATCCTGGCTTTCAGTACCTGAATGCCCTAGACTGTATCTGACTGCCTAAACCCTTTCCAACCATAAAAGACAACCACAAAGTATGTTCCAAAGGCCTTTTGACTGATCCACCTACTGGAAACACTTCTTCTATGTGGAATTATAACTAGTAACATTTAACCAGTAAAGCAAGTGTAATACAGCTGCTCAGACATAATATTCAAAATTATGTACCCCCAGCCCACCTTCTTCCACTGCAAAAGTGATTATCTGCCATCCAATCACTGGCTTGGAATTATCCCACATAAAAGTAGAAACTTGTCTTTTTTCCAGCCTAGATAAATGCATGCTGAGGAGAATTATAGAAAGTCCTGCTACTACACAAATTATTTGCACCAAAACAAACTGTACTATCTGTAGTCTCTGCAACATATCTAAGGTAATCACCTTCCAATAGTGAAAACATTCTTTACTTTAAACTATTACAAATCAGTCATAATGATTTCACTACTGATGATACAATCCAACCCTGTACATACATGAATGGCCCAGTCTTTCATGTAAAGCATGCAGTAGTGTATCATGTATGGACGTGGTTTATTAGGAAAAAAAGAATTACAGACGTTGGTAATCCTAAATCACACACCTATTTTATTCATGTAGAATTTTGTTAAAAAGCATCCAAATACATAAAACTGATAAGTACTTTTGTCTTAAGGCATTCTAAGACTTCTGCAGATAACAAGAATCCATTTATTCAGCCATTTTATACAAAAAGAAGTCATGTGACCATTTTGCGCCAACATTTTTAAAGTGACCTAATTGTAAAAAACAGAAACAAGTGGTTGCCTATACATAGTAAAAAAGGCATTGTTGCTATGTAAAATAAATAAGTAAAATGAATAAAATCCAGCACTTTATTTTAAAACACAAAATATATTTTTTAAAAATACAATCTTACTAGTCGCATCTCTTGGCTCACTGAGTCATTGTGTGCTTGCCACTTACCCAACTGTTTGAAAAGTGATGTCACTCCCCCTTCTTGACAAGCGGTTACCTGGAATCTAATCAAGGCTCTAAAGCAACCAAGAGTGGTACCCAAGTCTACCTGATACTCAACATATGTTTCTAGCAAGTTTAAACTTCTTTACTGTACTATATATTTGCAGCAGATAACCAGGTTTGTTGAGTGCACACTAACTCAATGGCCCCATTTTCTAGACTTTCCCCTTCCTTCACTTTCTACATGTACCTATTATCTTAACACCCTTTCTCTACTTTCACTTACTTAAACTAGTTTTTACTAGGTGCACTGAACTAACGTGCACTGGCCTCTTTCTTCAAGTCATTACTCTCATTTCTCCCTCTCCAAAAACAGTTCTAACTCTCTTTCAGTGTATCTTCATTTTTACTGCTGTAGCGCTCACCGCAGTTAGATCAAGCTATCCATCTGGCTGGTTTTTTTCTTGTTAAATGCTCTGCCTCTTGTTGCTTTCTCCCTGCTTTTCTTCCCACTTTACTTCTATACCTAATCCATTAGTCACCTCTCTCATCCAATTGCAGTAAATTCCTTACGCATCCCCTGTTCCTATATCTTCACAATGGTTACTTACCATTCTTGTAGCTACAGGTGCCATTTTAAAAATACAATTTTACTAGTCACAGCACCTGGCTAACTGAGTTATTGTGTGCTTGCCACTTTAGTACTTCTAATGGAAATGTAATGTTTTTCCATTGACCACACTAGTCTGTGTAGACCTCTGTTGTAAAGGATGCGCTTAACAACTTGTGAACTCACGCTGCAAAGATATCAGCCTACTGTGTTAGTTTTAAATTGTTTAGACCTGGTTATAATATCCATTCATAAGTGGACCATTGCGATCTAATTGCCATACCCCAAAAGTGTGACATACAGTTAATGGAAAAGTTAACTGTAATGCTGATGCTGTAACGTTTGTCCATTATGCAATTTGCTCGCATGACCACAACTTTAGATTTTAGTCAGAAATCTTTTTTTTTTTTTTAATTTTTAGCTGAAGTGTTTGTTTGGCGTGCTTGTTGGCCTACTTGCTCTGAATATTGCTGATCTCTGGCTGTATTTTATTTTGAATTGATATTCTTCATTTCAGGACTAATCACTTCTATTTTGTATCTTATCCTAGTATTAAATTTGTTTTGTTTTAAGTTTTCTGTTCTGTTGGAGTTTTAATAGTTCTTGGCTAGGGTCAGTTAAACAAGTTACCAAAAGAATTCCTTTGCAAACTGGAATAACACCAATTAATTAGTAGGGGGGGGGGGGGAGCTGAGAAACTGCATTGCTCTTTTATTTAGAAATATATCTATTTAGCTAAAGTGTCTGTTTGGCCTGCTTCCTCTGAATATTGCTGATCTCTGGCTGCATTTTCCCCTCCCACTTACCCCATTCTTGTTGTGTTCTTAAATGTGGTGGATTTTGAGTTGCCCACCCCTACTATAAATTTCATTTTGAACACTCCTCCCAGTCACATCTCATCTTCTCATCAGCTCATTCTACTGAGCAGAGCTAAATCATTTGGGAAGCCCACCACCTTAGTTTCCCAACCTTAAATTATCTTGTTTCCTCCCCTCCCACTTAACTTAAAAAAATGCACTTTATTTGTCTGCTTTTACTGCATTTATGTTTTTCCTACTTTTTTACTTTATTTTGCTTTTGCTGCTTCTTCTTAATAGTGTTCAATTGCATTTATTCCTGTGGATTTATTACTGCTTTTTAGTAGCCTGATTAACTTGTAACTGTTAATCTAAGCCTTTTGGTTTAAACACTTGGGCTTCAGGCCAGTTGTTTTACATTAGGAAGGTTTGTGGTCTACACTCTTGTGGCAGGAGAGGTAGATTACATCCTTCTAAGCTGGGAATTGCTGATTGAAGGCTTATTGTTTCTGCTTATTCGAACAGTTTTTTTTCTGGAATTGGTGCACCTTGTTTGCTGTAGCATAGACTAGATTCAGACCAGCTGAATCTAGGTCTATTTGTATAACTTGAGCACTAAAACAAGACATTTTTTATTGGAGAGGGTTCCCCTGTACCCCAGTGGCAGGGGTGTGCAATTAGAACTCGTCAGATTGAAGGTTGCTGGAACAGGATTCAGTTTTGAGATTTTTTGTTGGTTAATTTGTTTAAATCAATTTGCTTGTGTCTGCTGCTGCTATATTTAAGTGTGCATCTGTTCTCCTGTGTTAAATTGACCTAAACAGAGTTTAAATATCTTTAGCATAGTCTGGTTACAGGTTTTGCTGTATCCAAATATCTGTTTGTGTGATTTCCGTGTTTCATGCAATGCCATCTTGTGTTGGCTGGGCCTGCCTGCAGTGAGAGGGAGTAAGTGAACTGGTTGGAACTTGTCTGGCATAAGAAGTTTAGCTAAGAACTTAGGGACAAGGGTTGATTGGTCAAGTCCTGTGTTTATATTTTATTTTCGTTTATGTGGTATTTAAACCCCACGTTTGCACAGGTTTGTGCTTGTTTGCACATCATGCACTGCTGCTGCACTGTTTTAACCCTTTGCGAGGTATATCAGCTGCATTGTTTTCCTTTATCTGCACTCCAGTGTAAGGGAGGCTCTCCCTTGCAGCTACTGTATTGATTTTATCCAGGCCTACTCACACCAATAGGTACTCTCCTCGGGCAGTACTATCCCTGACCTGTCTTTCACAGATTCTGCCAACAATGGAAGGACAATTTCCTATGGTTTCTCCTGCTAGTCTGGTTGATATGGGCATCCTGAGACAGTGTAGTAACTGCCTCATGTACACAGACAACCCTCTAATGCTGCCACCTAGGAATACAATATGTGAGATGCAATTGCATTAAGAACCTAGAATCCTTGCTAACTCAGTCACAAGCCAGATATCTGGCACTGAGAAGGTTGTCTGCACAGACACTACAAACACCACACCTCGAACACCACCCACAACTGTACAACGCACTCCTACATATGCAGTTGTTCTCAGCAAAAACATGCCTAAACAAAAGAGATTGCTGAAGCAAAAACAAACACGCACATCACAACCCATAGCACCAAGCACCACACATAGTACATAGCCTGTGTCTAACAACCTGTAAGGCCCAGCCACAAACCCAACATACTAGTCATAGGAGACTCTATCACGAGACACACAGATGTGCCCTCACCAGGCTAAACAAGGAGAAAGTCACTGTGTAAGTTGCTTGTCAAGTGCTGGAATCCACCATATCTTGCACGCACTCAAGTCTCTTTAACAACAGGTACTGTTATGACTCTGTCATAGTCCATGTTGGTGTGAATGACTTGAGACATACCACTCTGGACTATATGAACAGAGACATGATTGAGCTTGCTGAATATGTGTCCCAGGCAGATATGTCCCTGGCCTTAAGCAGCATTCTACAATCACCCAGAATGATGTCTCAATACAAACAGAAAATGATTGACTTTAACAATTGCCCTAGTTTCTGGTGTTATTCCAAGGGGATCCAGTACCTGACAAGCTGGGAGGACAAGATTGACAGACCATGATGCTTTGCCAGAGATGGCCTTCATCTGTCTCCCCTGGGCTTCAAGCTTCTGGTAAAGGTTGTTGCCTCCCCTATGGTGCCTTTTTTAGGTAAAGTCATGAGCACAAAATTAATAATGTGAAAAATTCTAAATGATATTTAAGGGTCATGCTGTTAAATGCTAGGAGTCTTAGCATGAAACTGCACTCATTGCAAGAATTCCTCACTCTGGAGGATGCTGACATTTGTGCGGTCATTGAAATCTGGTTCAAAGCTGCAGAGATCACCCCAGCCTTATCAGGTTACTCATACTTCCATACTTTCAAACCCCAAATGGAGGGCTACAAAGTCAATGGAGGTGGAATTTCAATATTTATCAAAGACATACATACCTCCAGGGTGGTCAAACATTATGATGCACAGAAGACACTCCAAATGCAGTTAACTGTTGACAAAACACCCATTAAAATTATGGTTACAGACCCGCAACCATGACTCAGGATGCTCACTCCATCTATCTGGGCTTACTTGAATCCATCAAGATTCAACCCTCTACCCTGATCCTGGGTGACTTTAACTACCCAGCCATAGAGTGGAAGACCTATTCTAGCCCAAACATGAACACCCAGAGATTTCTCAACTTTGGCAATGCCAATACATTGGGTCAACTGGTTGACACCCCTACGAGAGGTGAAATATCCTGGATCATGTACTAACTAACATCAGTAGCCACTATTGCACCCCTACAGTGTCATCTTCCTTGGTAAGATCTGACCATAAAGTGATCACTTTTGAGGTCACTATCTCCCTTGACCCTCCCCCCTTCTCAGGGTCAAACAAAAAACTTTTCCAAAGCTGACTACAGTCTCCTGACAGCAAGTATAAACAGCTTCAAAGCCACCATCCCTTCAGGTGGAACTAGCACTAATGTCCAAGACTACACCAAAAAACTATATCAGCATCTACATAGCTGTATGGACTCAAATACCTAACAGGACCAAATCATCTTCCTCAAGGAACAGTAAACCCGTCTGGTGGACAACACCAATAAACAAACTCTATAATAAAAGGAAAGAAATTGCTGTCCAAGACCAAGAAGGAACAAATGCCAAGTTGGAAGCAATCTCTCCTTTGTCTGAACAAGTAAATAAGGTCACTGGTGAAATTCTCTAAGGCTAACTTTGAGTCAAAATTGGCCACATCCACTAAGAACAATCACAAGGCCTTCTTCACATACATCCACAATCTCAAAGGTAGCACTAACACCCAAATCTGCTCTGAAATGTTGGTCAAGAACACCACATTCACAAAAGCCATAGATATGGGCAACCTGCTGGCAGACAGCTTCAGTGAAAACATCACCCCATCCCCTCCATCAGTAAACCAGGACATCCCCAGCATCTGACCCCCCCTTCCCTCATCACCAGGGAGCAAGCCTCTAATGCCCTCTCAAAGGCAAAAAATACAGCTTGCATGGGATCTGACAACTTCTCTGGCTGTGTACTACATGAACTCAGGCATAAGCTCTCAGCTCCATTAGGCATCCTGTTCAATCAAAGCACCGGCTTCATCCCAGCCAAATGGAGGACAACCACTGTCATCCCTCTACACAAAGGTGGAGCATTTACTGACCCAGGCAATTATAGGCCCATCAGCCTAAAAAGCCTGATCTGCAAGGTCATAGAACAAATTATCATGGACCTTATAAACAAGGACATTGGCAAACTCCAAATGCTTCACCCCATACAGTTTGGTTTTGTCAAAAGGAGTTGATGTCTGTTAAACTCGGTTGACTTCTTCAAAACAGTCACTAAAGCCATGGATAAGGGGAAGATGGTAGATACCGTCTACTTTGACCTAGCCAATGCCTTAGACACTATTCTCCACTCGGGCATAATAGATAAACTCTCCCAGCTAGGCATCCACCCATATGTTACCAGATGGGTAGCTAACTGGCTCACTGATAGAAAACACTCAGTCAAAATAAGGGAAGCCACCTCTAATAGTAGGCCTGTAATGAGCAGTGTACCCCAAGAATCAGTCTTGGGGCCTCTACTGTTTGGGAGGTGCAAGTTAAATCTAGTGGTCTGTGGCTGACCATATTTGCAGATGACTACAAACTGGCTGCTTTCGTAAATTCCCCTAGTGATGTAAACATCCTCAAAGAGGGTCTTACCCAAACTAATGACTGGTGCTAGAAGCAGGGCCTCAAACTGAATGCAAAGAAATGCATCATTAACCCCTTTGGGGAAAATGGTGTCCCCACTAATTATCACATTAATAACAATGTACTAAGCATGCAGTCAGTATTGAGCGACTTGGGCACCCAGGTTGATAGCAATCTGACCTTTGACCAACACATTGCCTCTGTTGTACGGAAGGCTTTCTACATGGCCCACCTCATAAGTAAGGGTATTTCATCCAGAAACAAGGAGGACATAACAACCCTGTACTCCTCCCTTATCAGACCCATTATCGAGTACAATGCTCCCTTTGGCATGTACCTTGTCAAGCACATGCAGCAGCTGGCCAGACCACAGATGCTCCTGACCAGGAAAATCCAGGGTCTAAAACACATATCCTATACAGATAGGCAAAAAGTCTTGTCCCTCTACTCAGTCTCATACAGACTGCTCAGAGGTGACCTGTGCCTGGTATACAGAGCCATCTCACACCCAGCCTTGATGGAGTTGCTGCATATCCGTAAGTCAAACTCCACTTGCCCAGCCCACATCCAAGACCTCAACCTGGTCTGTGACATTAATAAAACTTTTTGGCGGGATAGATTTGTATCCCAAAAACTCCCCCATCTGGGGAATAGACTCTCTCCATGTTAAGAAGAGAACCTCACTAGCCCTCTTTAAGAGAAACCTGGATGACTGGATGAGAAACAGGAAATACACCCCTGGAATCCCACCTGTGTCCCTGTTGGATAGAGGAAACAGGTGCTGACTTTGTGGGAACATGGGTAAAATTCTTGGCTAAGCTTATAAGGGCCTCTGAGCCAATAGCCTAGCATCATCCTATGAACCTGAATTGTTAAAAAACTATACTGTAGAGTCATTCTTACTACTAGCTGTGTATGTTCAGTTAAAAATTTGTTTAAAGAAGAGAGACTTTTTTTCTTTTCTTCTTTATTGTTGCAATGCTAAACTGAAAACCACATATCTTAAAGTTATTTAACACAGTGCATACTACAATGTGCATACTGCAATTTTAACACTGTTCTAATCTTAGTGCTGCTTACTGTTTAAGACTGTTTTCAACTGTTTGAACATATAGCATATGAAATGTACACACACAGTTGCCTATTGTACTACTGACAGCCTCTGTTACTGTTTAAATCTGTTTTCAACTACTGAACATAACACTCTCTGCACTTTTATAATTTAACTTTACTGCTGCTGCTTTCCATTCCTTATTACTGTTTCAAGACTGCTTCTGCTATGCTCTCCTGAACGAAAATTCCTAGCTGTACTCGATCAGTCTCTCCCTTTCCTTTAAATCCCTTCTGTCCTAAAGCTGTATACCTCCGCTAACCTACAGGGGATATTTTCCATTCTTTTCTTTATTTTACAGTTACCCAACCAGTTGAAGAGTGATCTCACTCCCTTTCTTGACCATTGGCTACCTGTAATCTAATCAAGGCTCTGAAGTGACTATGAGTGGTACCCAAGTCTGCTTGCTGCTCAACAGATGTTCTTTGCAAATTAAAACTTCTTTACTGTACTGTAGATTTGCAGCAGCTAACCAGATTTGTGGCATGCACACTAGGTCAGTGGTCCCTTTTTCTAGACTTTCCCCTTCCTTCACCTTCTACATGTACCTATTATCTTAAAACCCTTTCTGTACTTCCATTTAATTCTCTCTACCACTTAACTAATTTTTTTTTCTAGCTGCACTGAACTAACAAGCACTGGCCCCTTTCTTCAAGTCATTATTCTCATTTCTCCCTCTCCAAAACCAGCTTTAACTCTCTTTCAGTGTATCTTCATTTTAACTGCTGTAGAACTCACCACAGTTAGATCAAGCTATCCACCTGACTGATTGTTTTTCTTGTTAAATGTTCTGCTGCCCACAACGCTCACCCGCGCTACACTTGAGCTCACTTTGATCCCCTACCCACCCTACATTCGGACCCACCTCATTTGTATTACATTTATTCTTACCTTAACCCCTCCCCATCTAGAACTTCATCCAATCGCACTCAAGTTCAAATCAATCTCAAACTAAATCATACCCTCTCTTACACTCCACCCTCCCAAACTCCCATTAATTAGCCAACTAATCAGTTCTTTCACCTCACTCTATCAGCAGTCTTCTAACTATCCTACAGTCACATTCTACCTCTCAGTACTAACATACAAACTTCCTCCTCTATCTACTATGTCTCTCACCTCTACTACAATACACCTCTCTTTCTCTATCTCCTACTAAACTTAACATGACTCCAAATAACATGTACCCCACAAATCTAAATGTATAACATCTACACAAACCCAATATTTTGCCAACTTCTCTGAGGTATCCTCCAGCCTGCATGCAATAAACATACTTTTACATAGCAAAGTAAAAATCCTTCCCTTAAAAGATAACACCCACAACTACTCTCCTTTAAATTGCCAACTCAGAACAAAAAGGAAGCAGCTACCCATTATTTACCCACATAAATATTCTGACTTACCCCAATGTGGAAACATAGACCCCAACCCAGATCTTACCTCTTCCTCTCTTAACCCCCCCCCCCCCAATTCATATAAATCACTATATATTACAACACTCAACCTTCAAAGTGTTAGAAACAAAATATCAGAATTTCATGCCTGGACATCCCACAAGTCATATATAATAGCTGCTACCAAAACCTGGTTAAAACCCTACATCAAAGACTCTGAATTCCTCTCCCCAGGCTATGCTTGTTTAAAATCAGATAGAATTTGGAAAAAGATGAAGGTGTCACAGTACTCTGTCCAAATACTTTGACTCTAGTCCCTTATACTAACTCTGTTCCAAAATTCTCAACAGCCAAAATTATATAATTATTCCTAAAAATGAACAACTGCAAGAATCTCTGCATTATAGTCTTATACATCCTCCCAGGCAATAACTTTCCTCTATTAGAAGAAATCCTTGCCTGGACATCAAACAATATAAAACATTAAACAATTATCCTGGGTGATGTAAACATTAACTGGCTATTTAGACCTCATCTAACATTAACTTGTATAACTTTACCTTGCTAATTATCAACATAACTAGACACAACAGAAACAATGACAGTGGTTTCATTTTGGAATGGATTTTGGTCTCTAACCCAAATAAAATCTTTCAAAGGCACACTACCCCATAGAATCAGTGACCATCTGCCTGACTAATATACTATGTAAACCCACTCCAACACTAAGTAAGCACCAGTATAAACAAACAAGAAATGTATCTCATTTTTACTCAACCAACCTTAATGAAACTTTGTAAAACATGAACTGGGATGAATTAAATGTCCTTCTCCTCAATGAGACTGTTGAGTTCTTCAACTCAATATGTCTCAAGACCCTAAACAATCTAGCACCACTCTGACAAAAAAGAGTAAAAGCTAACCATGCCATTTGGCTCACTAGACCTTTCAACTCATGACTGCTAGGGACAAATCATGTAAACAATGGAAAAAAAAATCCTTCTGATCTCTTACATTTCAAGCAACTCCATGATCAAATAAAGCAAATCTTGAAGCCAGAAAAAAATTCTGTATTTAAAGAACTAAAATTTATTGTTAGCGCTTTCGTTACAGGAACTTCTTCAGACATTTATAACAGCTCAATTTACAGTTTAAATAGTCCCAAGTTGTTGACATCATTGACCTCCCATTATCCAAAATCCAGCAAATATATAAATAAATACATTTAAGTATATTTGTGTGTAAAAAACTTTTAAAACACAAAAACAAATTCTTCACTGATATTAGTTACAGCAAAATGTCAAGTATTAAATACCCCCAAAAAGTTTTTTTTACCTGGTTAATGCTCTAAGTTTTAAAATACATTTCAGGGAACAGGAATCATTCAACCCAGGATAAGAAAAGGCATTTACCCTTAGTTGCCATAGCAACTCCCTCTCCTCAAGTCTTAAAGCCCAAGCCCCCCCCCAGAATTCAGATCTATTTTCTCAATAACCATGAAGAGGAAGGTGTGGTTAGTATGTTCAAAAATATGCTTGGACAAGGCATTGTTATTGGCCTGTCTTCTAGAACTATACTGGTGCTCGTATATCCTTTGTCTAAAATGCCTCTCGGTCTTTCCTATATAGAACCCTGGGTTGAACGATTCCTGTTCCCAAAATGATTTTTGTTGTAACTAATATCAGTGAAGAACTCATATTTCATCAACACCATATCTAATCTCACTGCTTCCTTTCCTCAAACTAACTTAAATATTAACTTTGTACCTCCAAATCAGTCTACACAAAACATGAATACTCCCCCTCTACCTAGCTTTTCTTTTCCCCCCGATACCTACAATTACTATAAGAAAACTACTCCTCAAGCTCAAACCTGGCTCTAATGCCCCTGTCAACCTACCCCTCGAATGCTTTCAAATGTCAGCTAATGCCATTGCCTACTCTAACACATACTTCTTAAAAAATCTATCCAACAGTCCGATGTACCTATCATCTGGAAAAAAGCATATATTCTCCCCCGTCACAAAGGTGGCAACAGCACAGATACTTTCAACTTTCAACCTATTGCTATCCTTTTACCTGTTTCTAAGATTTTGGAAAAAAGCATTCACATTCAACTTATTAACCATCTGCTTCATAATCAAATCCTTTCTCTCACGCAGCATCTAGGCCACAGTACTACAACAGCCCTTATATCCCTCATGGATACAGTTAACCGAGTTAGAGATGCATGAAATAATGTTTTCTCACTCTTTCTGCACCTTTCTAAGGCCTTTGATGCTGTCTCTCATTGTCTATTCCTAGGAAAACTCTCCAATTTAGTTATCTTACCCCCAACCCTAAACTTGTTCTCAAACTATCTCACATATAGGGAACGTTCAACCAAATGGCAGGACTCTTTCTCTCCATTCCTTAACACAGCCACAGGTGTTCCTCAAGGCTCCATACTAGGGCCCCTTCTTTTCAGTATCTTTATCAACAACTTTCATGCCACTCTTAGTCAAGGTACCGTTATCAAATATGCAGATGACTCAGCCATCATCTGGACTGCCAGTTCTACATCTGAATTCCAGTAAATTACTCAAAGCGCCCTTACATATTCCAAAATTTGGATGACCAACAACCATCTTGCAATAAACCCCAACAAAACTAAACTTGTACTGTTTACCCCTAAGAAAACTACTTACCTAAACAAGAAATAATTCACTGTACACTCTCAAAATAAAACTAACATTGAGGTTGTGTCTCATACAAAACTACTAGGTGCCATCATAGATGGAAACCTAACATTTGACATGCACATACACACTATTATCAAAAAACACATAAAAAATTGGATATCATCTACAGACACAAACACTTCCTTAACCACTTCACAAAACAGACCCTTGCTTCAACCTTTCTACTACCATCTCTCTTATATGATGCCCCTCTCCTTACTAATATCAATTCCTGTCTGAAATCCAAGCTTGAGACGTACTACAATAAAATTGCCAAGTTTGCAACCAATGCATAATACTCGTCCCACCATTGTTCCTATTTATACTTATTAAACTGGCTCAAACTCCCACATTATCTTGCCTACTTACAATTAATTACAGCATACAAAATTATATTTAAACCATCAGACTGCCCTTTTCTTACTTCTTCACTTACTGATTACCACCCAAATAGACGTCTCAGCTACTTCTGAAGGTAGAAAAAACAAACCTTTCAGATGGCCAGATACCATTACCATTGCCAAACAATAGAACAACCTCCCATCACTGATAAAGACCACCAGTAATGCATTTGTATTCAAAATGTCCCTTTGGGAACACCTCTCCTCTCTATGGTAGTGCACATGTGCCAATACCACACATCTCACTGACTCCCTAGTTAACCACTATTTTCACCTTTAATTAACTACTCCTGTGTCAGTTTAAACTCTTGTACCTACTATTCTGATTAATCATATAAGATCTTCTAAAGTTGTCTATTTTGAAACGCCTACTTGATAACACTATCAGGTTCTATATGTTAGACATGCACTCCTGTGTCTAACTTTATGACTTCATAAGTGGTAATATCCATGCTATGTTATTAGATGTTAAGCTGTTGACTAATTACCTTAGTTATATTTAACTGTGACATCTGATCTGTGAACATGACTATATCTCTTATATTGTACTCTGATATTGTACCCTAATTATGTACTTATCAATGTCTAACATTCACCTTTTTTCACTCAGCTGTTACCCTCATCTTATGTATTCAGCTGTGACTCTTCTGTTGTGTGCGATTGTTAATGTGGAGCTTTTCTCTCCAGAATTTCACTGAAAATAGGCTCATTATGACCCAGTGGACCTTCCCAGTAAACAGTTGCGAATAAATAAATAAACTTGACTAAAACAAGTGTCATTTAACACTGATAAGCTTTTAGCTTCAAAATACTGTTTATAGATGTAGCATCATTTAAACCAGGGTAGTTATACGCATTCAGGCATAATTGACATAGGAGTTCTTTCCTTTCCAAGAATAACCCCGATGACCAGATCTAGGGTTTGGAATCCATTTCTCAAGCACAATAAACTTAAAAGTGTGATCTGGGAAAGTGTTCATATGTCTAAACAAGGCATTAACTTTATTGCCTGTTCTAACAGCATAACAGTGTTCATACATTCTTTATTTCAGTGTCTGTTCGGTTTTACCTATGTAAAATGTTATACAGTTTTGGCACAAGGCACCATATACTACTCCTTTTGTCAGGCAATTAAATTTACCAGTAATCCTGCAAGTTTTCCCATTAATAAGTTGCATATTAGTACACAATATATCTTTATAAAAATTACATGCTCCACATCTAAACATTCCGTTGTGTGTGTTATGTGCATGTTTGTGGTTGGTTTCAAAAAAGTGTTTTAAATTAGTGCCTGAACTATAAGTAATGGTTGGTTTATTATTCAACTTTCATTCTGGGTCGAAGCATTCATATGGAATAGACCAATTCTTGTTCAGTACCGATCTAATAAATTGATGATCAGTTAAATACACACTGATAAAACTACAATTATAGGGGGTTCTATTCTCAGGAGTAATTAAAGCATACCTAGAATGAATTAATACTGTAGTCTTCTTGGTGCAAATCTCTTGTCCCTAATAAAATCACCATATATACATCACGTCTTCTTTTGTAAATAACTTTATCAATGGAATTATTAATAAGATTCATGATAACCCTTCTTAGGAATATGATCTTAAGACTGTTGCACTGATTTAAAAAATCATCTATTGTTGTAGTCATGTGGGCCTGTCGAACAAACTGGCCCATGACTATAGCCTTTTTTGGTTGACTGGATAGGAGCTTGAATAATGAAGAAATGAATTAGAATAGGTGGGCTTTCTGTAGCTTGTAGAAACTAGTCTTTTATTTATGTAGTATTCGGTAAGTTTCACATCTAAGCATTTAATGGAATCTACACCCACCTCACAGGCAAACTGTAAAAACTCTGTAGGTGTCGTTAATGTATTCCAAGAACCCTGCTGTGTTCTCCAGGTCATCTTTCCAAAAAATAAATATGTCAATAAGGTACCTCACATAGAGGTACCAAGAATCTGTAAAGATATTTTACAGAACATATCTTTCTTCCCATTCATCTGTTAATGTATTTGCGTACAGTGATCCACAGGCCGCTCCCATTGCCACCTCACTTTTTTTGCAGGAACTATTGGTTTCCAAAATTAAGTAGTCGTTGTGCAACACTAACTCTGGTAGCACATTTACTCTGTCTTGGGGCAAATTTGCATGCTTGTTGCACATTTTTAAAACGACCAGTAATCCTAACATATGTGGTCTATACCTACATTGTCTTTTTAAAAGGATGGTCCAGAAACTTAGTCAAAGGAGAAGTAATAGAATTTCTAGCATCAATAACAGGCCTCATTGGTAGGTTTTTCAAGCCTTTATGGATCTTTGGGATACAGAAAACTGTCAGTATCATAGGGTTCTTAATAGTGAGGAAATTGTATTCATTCACAGTAATCTGTCCCTGCATCAACATGTTGTTTAAGGCAGTGCAAATCTTTTTATAAGCAACACTCACTCTGTTTTTTTGACACTTGAGTATATGTATCCGCTAAAAGAATGTTATATAATTTTTCATAGTATGTTATATAATTTTTCATAGTATTGTATCTTATCCATGAGAACACCCCCCAATCTGATTTCATGACACGAATGTTACAAGATTTTAAGTTGTTCATTAAAGTAATTTCTTCATTCGACACATTACTGTCATGCGCACTAACATAGTTGGATAAACCAGATCTTAATTCAAACTCACACATTTTTTTCAAACATTCTCAATATTGGGTGGATGGGTGGATTACAAACACTAGCTAAGGAGAGGTCGCTGTGGCTAAAGGAAGTATTAGTGACATAAAGCAACCTCAAGTTAAGTTTTCTAATGTATGTTTTTAGGTCAATTAGAACTCTGGCTAGGTTAGCTCTTTTTGCAAGAACAAAAATGTATCCTATAGAAAATAAATCAGCAAGTGTCTGGTATACAGGGTAAGAGCTGTAATTGAAAACTTTATAGTCCCCTGTTTGGTTGGTAAGAACTTTAAAGGAACTGATGTTCTCTGGCCTACACATGAAGCAGTTCCTCATTTCCACCCATTCTTCTTCCTCGCTCATAGTTTACACCAAGCATTTTCATCTTCTCTAAGTTTCTCTTGTAAGCAAAGCACAGGTCTTAACTTCAACACTACTACTTGCACTAAGTCCAAATCACCTTGTGGTTCTGTCAAGTAAATTAATAAAATGTCCACATATAAGGGTTATTTCTTTTTTATACCTCCCAATGATATGCCTATAGATGTCATGTTTCTGCAAAATGCTTCATGTATAAGACAAATATCAAGTGGGGAAGTGGACACCACCAAGATGTGCATCTTATGAAAAAAAAGAGCCAGGTTAATTTATTCTTGACTGCAACCCTCACCCTTAACTCCTAATAGAGAGAGGATAGCAGCCATGTGAAGATCATCAGAAAGCCCATGTTTCAAGTACTGCATCAGTTCATCAAACCTGTATCAAAGTTCAATATTTCCAGTTGATTTTCACAGATCTTTATACATTTGATAATCATAATTCCTCTGTTTTGATTACATTATCAGAAGTGGTTCTTCCCTTTAGAAAACAGTTTGCTGTTTTTAATTAGCATAAAATAAAATAATTCAATCTTCTAGCCGGAACTAAGGCAGAAATCTTATAGGTGTAATTCGGGTGTATATCAGAAGTCTGAATGCTCAGAAGTCCGAACGCCGTAACGTTGAACTGGGAAGTTCGAAGTCTTAAAATAACAAAGCCGCGGAACATCAAATTCTTTCCCTGTTGGTGGGCTGGTTCCACGGCTTTGCTATTATCACCACTGTGGTGCAATCTTGGAGTTGGTATATTTAAGTAGGGGGGGTGTGGGGGGCAAAGCCCCCCACATTAGAAACAAGTATTTAGTGTTTGTGTGTTTCCGCATTTTGTACCTGAACAGCGATTTTTTTCCCTGGGAAAAAAAATCACTGTTCTGAGTGTTCGGCATATTCAGTTTTTGAACTTTTGGGTTCGATATTTACATAGTCGAAGTTTTGACACTTCGACAATGTGATATAGAACCGTGTAATTCAGTATGGAGAGTTGCTAATAAGACCATGGAAGAGAAAGTTCTTGACTGGATTTCAATATGAATGCCACCACTGCCTCTCTTCAATATGAATGCCACCACTGCCTCTCTTCAATATGAATGCCATCACTGCCTCTCTTCAATATGAATTCCACCACTGCCTCTCTTCAATATGAAAGCCACCACTCCCTCTCTTCAATATGAATTCCACCATTGCCTCTCTTCAGTATGAATGCCACCATTGCCTCTCTTCATGAGGTTGGAAACCTGTTCTTCTTGAGGACCTTATTTATAAGCCTGAGTAACAGCAGATGCAGAATGTCCCTGTGCCAGCTGTAAATTTTGAATAAGATCCCATCAAGGCCTGGATTCTTCCTAACATGCAGAAAAGAAATTGTCAGTTTTAATTTTGTTACGATAACTTCATCTGTTAGATTAGTATGCATGTCTTAGTCTAGCACAAGTACCTCAATATTGGCAAAATCAGCTTTTAGAGATCCCAGACTGTCTATCTTTGGTGGGCTGTTTTTTTTCTGTTACATATCTAAATAATAGAGAAAATCCTCAAAATCTCTGCAAGTTCATGTACTAATCTCCTTGTCTCCCAATTTGACATACTAAGCACTTGCTATACAACTGTTGTCGGATCTCTAAGCCACAGATTAAAATGCTTCAGATTGTGAGGAAAAGACTCAAGTTATCCAGATTCAAATTAGCCGTAGTGTACTCAGTTTTATAGTCCAACAACCCTGTTATATCTTCTGTATAGCTTTTATAATTTCCTTCATGAACATCCCTACACTGGCTTCTTCTTCCATCCACAACAGGTTATATTAAAGACAACACACTTTTTCAATAGTTTGAAAATCATATCTAACATTAAGTCTTTAGATAACTCAAAATTCTCCCATCTGACTTGGCACTTTGGGTGCCTAATGCATCATATTCAGTAGCTCAGTTTTAATGAAGTCTGACAACTGGTCCTGAATGTGCCCCATTTTACAAAATAACATGTTAACTTTCCAGCTGGTACCAAATACCCTGCTGTCCAATACAAGCTTTAATCTCACTTTAGACTTGTTTGGAGCTCTAAACAGGTATACTAGCCCTTAAA
Source organism: Protopterus annectens (assembly GCF_019279795.1). Lineage (NCBI taxonomy): Eukaryota > Metazoa > Chordata > Ceratodontiformes > Protopteridae > Protopterus > Protopterus annectens. Next base: position 151,196,330 of record NC_056736.1, on the reverse strand, counting down.
TATATAGACATACTCTTTAGTACAAATAATTCTATCCAATCTGACTGAGGAGTTGTGCATGTGTAAACAGAATGTGAAAACACTTTGATCCAGCTGTAAATGCCTTTATACATTCACCATTCCCATGGATCTTAGGTGTCTGTCAAAAAAGCTTATCAGATTAGGGGATATAAAATGACTAGGCCTCTCATCAGCTTCATCTGTAATGATAACCATATTCCAAACTTCTAACCAGATCCCTGGCTCTTATACTAAAACTCATACATGTGTGCACCTTTTCATACCAGTTAAAGTACGTGGGTGAAAATAAACATCAGTATACGTGCAAAGCCACACTTCTACACCCACTCTGGCCATGTTGCATCTCCCTTCATTGACCGTTTACATTCTAGCTCATAGGTCAAGTGTTTGCTACCAAGAATCGTTCATCTATCCTTCTGCTATCTGGTTCTGAGGCATGACATAACACATTAAATCCATCTCAACACAATGAAGAATATTTAATTTCTATCAAGTGTGTTTCCTTAGTTAACAAAATATCTGCCCAACACTGCTTTAAACAGAGTAAGACCATTTTACAGAGTTTTTGACACCTTAATCCATTTACATTTCATGACAGAACTTTTATAACAATGCATTATTAATCACATCGCACATGCAGCTGATTCCCCTTTAAACATTACTGACAGCATCTTACCAGCAATGACCCTCTTGACCTTCAGTAACCCCACCTTTGAAACAATATAGACTTTTGAACATGTCTTTGCCTCAACAACTACTAACCAAAAATTAAATCATAAAAAAGGTTTAATATGTCACCTTCCTGCAGACAGAAAAAAAATACACTTCTAGGGGAATACATTCCCAGATAACTGAAAACAAATCCTTGTAAGATTGCTCAGTGTGCAAGTAAAACAATGGAAACTATCTTCATAAACAAACCTTTAACTGCTTTGAGTTAATTACATAGTACAGCCCAACAAATTCAAGAATTAAAAACAAGTTTCAACGGGTTCATACTCATGAACTCACGTAGTCTCATATTACTACTTTCCAAAATATTGAGCAAAATAATGTACAGCAATTTTAAACATGATACTGTTCATAAGTATGGGCTGTTCATTGGCCAAAGCTGAACAGATTATAACAGAGATGTTCTGCACATATTGCATGTCATGAAGGTTTGAAATAAATTCCAAAACCATCACTTATGTGTGTGGGTATGATTAGGTCAACTACTTAACCGTAATCTCTTGGATCATACTTGATAACAGTCACTTTTGTCTAAACCAGTGGACTCACGTTGCCAGCCCTCTGGCCAGAAGTTTGCCATATGTACAAAATGCATACCCCCTTCAGGATACACCTGATGTAAACCCCGGATTAGTGATTATGTACCTCAGTGGAAGTGAATAACCAGCTGATTCATTTTGACTTAACTAGCTAAATTCATGCTCTCTCATCTCTTCAGTCACAATGAAAAAAATGAACCAATGAGAGACCATCTTCCTGGTGCATGCCAGTGCCATCAGTTGACCACACCTGTGACTGACCCTCATGACAATCATGTTCCTGCATCCAGGATGCAGAAGGAAATATGAGAAATGCGGTGGTCAGTCATTCCATGTATGCATTAAAATAAATTATTGCACCTTCAAATTAAACAAAACATAGCATACTTTGTTGATTGTTTTAGTTAGGATTAAAATAACTTTTCAGTATAATTTACTAAGAAAATGGTAAATGAATGCTATTTCTTTTTGCAATGAAGTTTTTAGGATCAGGTGAATCTCTTTTGATAAAATTTACAGTCACACATAGAAGGAGTCAGTGAAAGACCTGCAATGGTTATTGATGCAGAATAAGCCCCATGGCCACGCCACTGCTTGCAAACAACAGCATTTTCTTTGTGATGGTTTCACATCTAGTGAAGAGGACTGAGAACATGGAAAACAGGCAAACAAGCAGAATGCAAGACTATTGAAGCCCCCAAGTTAATATGCATCGAAGGGTTCAGCACCTGGAAAGGTGATTTCACTGCTGTATAATGGTAGGTGTAGACCTAGGAATTCAGGTGTGAGAGTCTTGTTTACTGGGATTTTGGTCAGTGTGAGAACAGATTTAGTAGATGCTTTATGTCATGAAAAAAAATGCCTTCCTGAGCCTTTAACATAAATAAAATATTATTTAACACATATCATCCTGTTGCACTCTTCTTCTCAGAGATATCTCTGACCATGGCAATACTAAAATCCTTGGGATTAAAACTCAGTAATTACCATAGCAAGACTAGGGGAAGATATCCAGCCATGTTTATTTGCCAACCACATGTTTTTATATCTTTATTAGTTTATCTTAATTAATTTGTCAGTTATGTAAACCTACATGGCATACACTTCTTTTACAGGACTGAACAGGGAGCACTTGTCTTCTTGAGAGACTTGCTTAAAGTTTTATATAAAGTTAGGGGTGACTGACAGAATTAAATGAATGACAAATCTTATTAACAGTATAGTTCAAGTTTTATACTGCCAGCCTGTTACTTGATGTCACATAAGTTAAACTCAGTTTCTCAAAACTGCTTTTTTAGCAGCCATTCTGCTGATGACAGAGATGCCACTGTGATATCTGGATGAATAGTAGGGTTGTAACTTGTCATCACAGTGTCTTACAGGTGGTCCAGTGCTAGTCAGCATAGCATGTCATTGTACAGTTTTAGTAAATGAGGACTACTCAGTGTAGCCAGAGCATGATATCACATTGTGGTAGGAGTTTAGAGTGTGTATCTCATGTAGGAATCAGTCCAGTAGCATCTTGACTTAATTGCATTAAATGACATTAGTAAGACAGACGTGTCATATTCTCCGCGATCAAAACAGTAGTACGACAATAATCACTTTAGTTAACTACATTCTGCTTGAAAATGGCTCAGCCTTTTAAACTTGAAAGTTAGAATATTTTTAAGATAAAATGCTGCTCATTATATTTGTTTTAGAAACACTTTCAGGTTGCATAAAGTTACTTTGAGGAAGGCCCAATAACCAGGTACCAGGCGGGAGATATCTAGACTAGGTGTTATAGGACCCTGTTCTGAAGTATGTTGAAGTTAAGTGAAAGAAAGATAACTAGATAAAATGAATAAAAGCTAAGTAGAGAGAAGATGGATTCACTTTTTGTACTGTAATGTTTATTATAATATTATTATTGATATGTAAACTAAGCAAAAACTACATCTCCAGGTCAATACATACCTTAAATAGATATGTGTTCATGGCAATGGCACAAGTAAGCCATACCTAAATGGTGTTATGTTATTTTACAAAAGTAGACAAAACATTCCCAAAGGTAACCTAGCGGTAGGTGAAGGCTGAGCTCTCAAGCTTCAGTTGCCCAATGTAAAACTCTGCTGAGGATCAGAGCTCCTCCACAGGACATCATTGTTGACAATTTTGCCAGCAGTGATACCTTTTGTAGGGGAATTTCCCCTCTTCTTCAAGTTGGTGTTACTATGGAGTTGGTACATATAAGCTCTCCATTGTGGAGGTGCTATGGGCAAGCCCCCTTGCAAAAAATATTTTTGTCCAGTTATTGTAGAAGACATGCCCAGTAACAGCAGAATGAAGGTGGTAAAGTGTTTGTCTTTCATATATTATTCTACATATATATGGCATGCATACCACTCAACTATCCAGATTAACACAGAATGCCTAGAGTTTTATCTCATAGTTTTAGTATGTTTCTCATAAAATGTATGTTTTCCTTGGGTATATCCTTGAAGATTCTTCTTCTTCTTTCAGCTTTTCCTGGTTAGGGGTCACCACAGCAGATCACCTTGTCCTCTCATGATTGGCAGTGGTGTTTAATGGTGTTGAGTTGCCAGCCTGGCACCCAACCTTCCACAGAAGGCACACACACACACATACTCACACCTAGGGCCAAGTTAGAGTGTCCAATCCACCTGCAGCATGTTTTTGGGATGCGGGAGGAAACCAGAGCACCCGGAGGAAACCCACGCAACCACAGGGAGGACATGCAGACTCCGCACAGAAAGCACCCCAGCCGAGGATCGAACTGGAGAACCTCTTGCTGTGAAGTAGCAATGCTAACCACTGCACCACCGTGGCCGCCCATATCCTTGAAGATTAATGCCACTAAATAATAACAGACATTTGAGTTTCAAATTTCATATCCTTCAAAAATGTTTGCTAATGCAAAAATTGTTATTCTACCACATTTTTAAGTTTATAAGAGCAATAATTAAGTTGTCTCTGATTTTGGACCTTTACCTCTTCCCCGCCCATTACTTATAGGCTTAATCCAAATGTCTTGTGCTAAGAGGTTGATAGATATGATAATAAGTTCACATCTTTCAATATATATTTTGCAACTCTTTTATTTACACTCTGCCCTGACATCAGCTCAGTAGCTTGTATGAGCTCAGTTTAGTCATTATAAGGGAGAAATTAAAAAAAATTACATTTTCTAACAGTATTGTACTGGGTCCTTAGTAGTCTGTGCAGTGCCTTACCATTAATGAGTGCTGTACCACCATGTGGCCATGAGCTGTATTACACCAAAATGGCTATAGGCGCAAACCAGAAAGGATCCATATGAGATATGCTTTTAGCGGCCAAAGTGGTGCAGCAGTCAGCATTGTTGCCTCACAGCAAGAGATTCTCCGGTTCAATCCTCGGCTGGGGTGCCTTCTGTGTGGAGTCTGCATGTCCTCCCTGTGGTCGCTTGGGTTTCCTACAGGTGGTTCGGTTTCCTCCCACATCCCAAAGACATGCTATAGGTGGATTGGACACTCCAAAATGGCCCTATGCGTGAGTGTGTGCATGTGTGTGTCTTCCGTGGAAGGTTGGGTGCCAGGCTGGCAACTCAACACCGTAAAACTCTACTACCAATCATGAGTGGACAGGTGATCTGCTTTGGAGACCCCTGACCGGGAAAAGCCAAAAGAAGAAGGCAAAAAAAAAAGGTATTTAGTGCATTTGCTTGTAAAGGAGGGTAAAATGTCAAACATATTATTCTGAAAATTAAGTACCAGACATACTGTAAGCAGAATAAGAATTTAACTTAAGTGAGACATTCACTTTTTAAAAGAAATCAGGGGGTCTGAGAGACTACTGATGTCACTGACCTAAAAATAATGTACAAGGCTGTGAATTTAAGTAACTGTATGTCTCAGTAATAAAAGTCTGTGTGGGATCAGAAATAATCTCTTAAAGAGAAGGCTTTTAAAAGATGCCAGTTTAGCACTGGAAAAATCCAGATATGTGTCTTGTGTGAGCTGAAAATGTGCAGCTAGAAACTATACCTGAAGAGACAGAAGTATACACAGTTGATACAGTGTGTGAAAATATTTTAGAAGAGAAGCCTAGGAATTTAGATACAATAAAAGGAGAACATCAGGTATCTGAGGGATGTCACGCAGAAATAAATGAGAAAGTAGAAATCACACCCTGCATAAAGACTGTGGCTACAGACATGAAAAGGCCCAATGCAGAATGAAATATTAAACCTGCAGATCTTGTGATGGTAATAAGGGCTTTGCCAGAATGTGCTTAAATGTAAAAATTCACAGCAGCAAACTATTAATGTTATATAATCAAAAGAAAATTGTAAGTTAGAAGATGTGCGAGGACAACTGAAGTGCACTTAAGTACCTGCTAAGTGCAGAGCTAATGTACTCAAAAATGACTAGTCTGGCAGACTGCATTGGAATATACCTGGGAAGACATACAAAAAACTAGTCTGATCAAGCATATTATGGCTAAATATGTGCATTGTAAATATTGGTCATACAAACTGAACTTTGCTTGACAACACGTATATGTTATAAGTACTTGAACTGTGTTGGTATACATTACTTAAATTCATCTAATAATGCTTATACTGCTACTGTTTTACTTTATTGCATTTTTAACTATTTTTGAGCTTTTCTATCTGTGTCTCCCCTGAAAATAGAAATGATCTCAGTCGGATTATCCTGAATGACACGTGGAAGGGAGTAAATAAGCAAATGACAACTCCGTTATGACTAATCTAGATACTGCTGTAGAAGTCAATATAATTACTTAGTCTATATGAAAAATACTATGGTTAAACTGTATGCTAAGTAAATCTGCAGGTATGCAAGTATGCCACTGTCTTATTATGTGCACAAGCCACTATGACAGATCTGGTACAGTTGTATGTAAAAAAATATAACATACAAAAATGCTGCTCTTCTGAGTCGACACTTTGTAAATATAGTTAGGCAGTACTAAGGTAAAGGTAATGCAAGGACAGATGAATAATGCTGTGTATAAGATGCAGAACTGGTACAAAAAAAAATACAATAAAAATCTTACAACTTATTTACATTTTTTTCTCCTGTAGTTGGTGTTTCCTTAAAAAGTTCAGAGACACAAAATGTATAAGGCTGAGCTGAAGGTAAATATGTATTGATATTCTTGAAAGCAATGTTAATATATGTTAGGGTCTATAAAGTTTAAAAAGAGAATCTCATATTACGTTGTTCCTTGGAGCTGTGCCAATAATTCAGGATCTGTGCAGTGTGTCTGAAGCACTTAAAGGAAAGTTTGACTAGAGATATAATCATAAGGAAACAAACTGAGTTATATTCAAACCTAACCCATGGAATGGTTCAGTAGTCTGTTCAATGGAACAGGAATGTAAGGTCACAAATCACATTTATTGACCCAAACAGGAGGCAGCATTAGCCTTTACTGACTGTTGATGAAATGGTTGCCATTACGTCTAATACACAGTTCATTTCATAGCTGGATACACAGTGTGGATTTTGTCAAACTAAACCAGGTAAAGCAAGCTGAAGTGTTTGTATATTCAGTACACCCTTTGATTAATTCAGATTTCTAAAGTCCCTATTTGTATTTTGTCAGCACAAGAGATGTTCATGCATGCTGCAGTGCATAACATTAAAGCGATACAAGTAGTCAGCATTGTTGATTTTTCTAGTCTAGGGTACTAAAAATAAATAACATCTGTCTGTTGAAACTTAAGGTCACAGGATCTGAAAATTAACAAATCCAAGTCTTAAATATATGTTAATGTCTTGAAGTATAGGGTCACAAGTTTATACAGATGGTTTCAAAACAAATACTGTGAAAGTGCATGTCATGTCGAATACTGAAAATATATACTGATAAAAATCCTCATATGCAATTCTTTGGAATGTTACAATATTACTAAAACAGTATTAGTATGTCAGCTGTTCCAACAGTAACTTTATGGTAAACATAATAAGAAAAGTGGTATCAGATCTTGAGTATCTTCAAAGCACAGCATGAAAACTTTACAGATACAATACAACACAAATTAAAAAATATATTTACATCGTATCAGAATAATGTAATAGAAATTATATTGCAAAAATGCTAACTTATTGAAGTGTTTATGAAATGGTAATCATTTTAAAAAATAAAATTTTGAGAGTCAAATTAATTAGCTTAGTCACTGCTGTGAAGAAATGACAAATCAGAAAGTATCTAGTTGTGGAATCCTATAAAGACCCATCAGAGGTGTTGACAGCAAATGAGTGACATCCATAGGAAGACATTATTGTCAGTGCTTGGTTAGGGAGCACAATGAATTCTGACTTAACATCAAGGTTGCAAAATCAGTTTAGTAGGATATGTACAGTTTCAAAAAGCTGGATAAACTAAGTGTAATGAATATGTCTGCTACTGGTGTCTATTTGATACTTAATTATGCTTCACTAATATCTATTTATATTAAATGCTATATCATGCATGCACATTACAATGTCCAGGAAAGTGAGGGGAAACATTACTAACACCTGTCTGACATTAGGACTTGTCATCTGTGAGCCATGTTTTCACCATTTCAGTCTGAACTACAGTAGTGATGTGTGCATGTTGCTTTATTTAGTATGACTCGTGGTTACCTTGTCACAGATGCTACTTATATTCCTTAATCATAGGTAAATGCTAGGCTATCGGTCTGCAAACTGTTACTAACTTAGCCCATAATCAAACCCTGTACCTTGCATCTGTGAGGTAAAGACCTTAACTATTTTGCCAACTCCTCCCCTCTAAAACATTGGGAATGGTACATATTTGCCCTACAACATGAGACAGTGCTCAGTTTCTAAAGAGATCATTATTGTGTTGTTTATCAGGGCTTTTCTGTTAATGCTGCAAACGTGGTAACTTAATAACTCCTTCCACTTGACTCATTCTTCTTTTATCGGGAAGTTACTAAAAGTAGCAAAAAACTTTTGTACTCCACCCTACTCCAGTAGCAACAGATGGAAAACCTAAGTGTTGACTAACGATATAAAATAATTTAACTCCAACAAAACAAAGTGTAAGAAAAACTCCACACTTTAATAGGTCTAAGAGCTTCTGTTTTCCATACAAAGATTTCTTCAGAGACAAAACAAACACATAACACAACTCATTATATCATCTTCTTTTTCTTTTGGTGGCTCCTGTTAGGGGTTGCCACAGTGGATCATCTGTTTCCATTCCTTCCTGTCCTCTGCATCTTGCTGTGTCACACCAGCCACCTGTATATCATCTCTAACCACATCCATAAACCTTATGTCAGGCCTTCGTCTTTTCCTCTTATCTGGCAGTTCCATCATTTTCTCAGTATACCAAGCATCCCTCGTCAGCATATGTCCAAACCAATGCAACCTGGCATCTCTGGCTTTGTCTGCAAATCATCCAGCCCAAACTGATCCTCTAACATACTCATTTCTAATCCTGTTCATCCTCATCACATCCACTGCAAATCTTAACATCTTTAACTTTGCCACTTCCAGCTCTGACTCCTGTCTTTATGTCAGTGCCACCCACTCCACCCTGCCTGCACTCTCTTCTTCACCTCTCTTCCATACTCACCATTACTCTGAACTGTTTATCCCAAGTATTTAAACTCATTCACCTTTGTCAACTCTACTCCCTGCATCCTCAACATTCCACTATCCTCCCTGTCATTCACACACATATGTTCTCTCTTAGTCCTGCTTACCTTCATTCCTCTCCTGTCTTGAGCATATCTCCACCTCTCCTGGGTCTCCTCAACCTGTTCCCTACTATCACTACAGATCACAATGTCATCTGCAACCATCATAGTCCATGGGGACTATGAAACACAAAACATATAAAGCATATTATATAATAAGCAAGAACCAATGAAATGCATCAATTGATTAAATGTTCTAATAATTAAATAATAGAATTACATCTCAAATCTTCTCAAATACATTTTATAATGCTTGTATATCAGTAAATAAATAAGTGCACATAAAATACTTTATATAAAATTGCATGTTATTACCTCAGCATTGTAGCCTTATGTTTTAAAATACTACTTAACGATGCCATCTCATTTAGCCCTGACTTTATTGTGGCATTAAGACGTATTTGCCACTTTAACTGTATTTGTCCAGGTAATAACTCACTATTACCTCCATATTCTGAACTGTACACTCTATCAATAATAACAAAATAGAAATCTTTTAAAATCTGGACATTGAAATGTATAAATATAAAGTGCATTGATCATTTCAGATATTTTAATATTGTATAAAGGTTCATAAATATGCTCTTTCAAAGTCCTCGTTGTTTTACCTGTATGAGGATTTTTGTGTTACTTATTGTAATGTTTTAGTGAATGAAGGATTTAAGATATTTAACTATAGTCACTTATTGTTATAGACTAACCATGTTTCTTTATTCAAAAAAAGCTTTAAATTTATTCCCATTTTCAAACAAAACATTGTCCAGTTACTTATTCATTTTAAATAGTGTATCAGACAATTAAATTTGACAATGTTTTTTGACAAGTCTTTTCCACCCCATGCTCTGGTTACTCTTAAAATAAAAAGTGCATTTATGCCACCTAGTTGCCCTTTGGTTTCAGTATTTGAAAGAATATGCAAAAAACAAGTTTAGATTGTTGTTAAAACATTTGAGGAATCATACAGATAATATGATGGTAGAAGAAAGGGAATCTTTTATACCAGATTAAGGACAACAACGATATACGAGTCATGAAACCAGATAAGGGAGGGGGAGCAGTGACTATGGATTATTTTATGTATGCTAATAAGATGTTAGACATTTTAAATGATACCACCACATATGTGCAGATTTTAAGAAATGACATGAACATGGCATATGCAAAAATTGATTTCTGCCTGCAAGATTTGGTTTGTCAAGGGTTTATGTCTAACAAAGTTTTTGATTTTGTAAAAGTGGACAAAGTGGTTATTTGTGCAATGTTTGGAATACAAAAAGTCCACAAGAATTTACATGAGCACCTCTTAGACCAGTAGTCTCAAGTAGTAAAGTCAAAATGGGAACCCTTAACTTCCGTTGTGAAACTTTAGTTGAGAAAGAAACATATATTATTGATGACTTGTGGCATTTATTGCAACTTTTATATGCTATCCCCTTTAATAATTTTTTTTTATTTATTACTATTGATGTGCTTAATTTGTTTTCAGTCTTGCCTCATGATACTGGTTTGCACCATTTTCAAAACATTTTGCTAAAGGACAAATCCAAAACTTCCACTGAGGGATCTAACATCTTGGAATTTTTGTAAATTGTTCTGATGAATAATTATGTGTACATTGTTGGCGAATATTACTATTAGTTTACAGGGGTGGTTATGGGTGCAACATGTGTACCCACATATGCCAGTTTAGTGCTTGCTGATTGGGAACATAATAAGATTTTTACTTCCCTACGCTTTATTTTTTGTTATTTTAGATTTCTAGATGACATATTAATTTTATGCTCAGATGAGCTTTCCATGTTTAACATTTGTCTATCTGAAGTCAGTGGTTCCACCAGTTTTTTAAAGTTCACCTTTACCAGTGGTAACGATTTATTTAACTTCTTGGACCTTACTATTTTAAAAGATTATGTCAACAAGAGCTATATTTCCAATATTTAAAGAAAGGACACCTATTCTAATTGTCTGTTACATTATGAAAGTTGTCATCCTTTCTGTAAAAGGAGAAACATTATTAAAGGCCAGATGGTTCATCTTTCTAGACTGGTGTCTTTAGACAAAACTTAGACATAGAAAAATTAAGTAAAATATTTCTTGAGGGAAACTAACACACATCTCTAGTGAAGGCAGTTCAAGACAAGGCACTTAAAGATAGAGAAGACAAATTTGCTCCTTTTTTAAGTAATAAAAATTATACCCTGAATACTTATGTCTCCAATACTGTTAAAAGGAAAATAAATCTTGAAAAGTTTGGGGCAATAATTATTGATTATAATTATCAAACTCCCAAACTTAAAGATATTCTTTATAGTACTTGGGATAAAGTTTTTTCAGCTGAGCACAAAAAAGTATTGAGTTCACATCCTAATACTTCATATAAAAAAGGAGAAAATCTTAAAAATATATTGGAAATAAATAGGCTTAATTAGAGCCATTTTGGTCATCGAAAGATAAAATGTGGGTGCTGTAAATACTGTATATTTATCAATGATGGAACTTATGTGATTGTAGAAAGTTATGATAAAACACTTGCATGCCCAGAGATTTGCAGTTGTAAAACCAAAATGATTGTATATTTAGCAATATATACCTCCTATCCCACATTTTATACAGGTAAAATGACAAGGAGTTTGAAAGAGCATATGTACCAACATGTATACAATATTAAAAAAATCTCAATCAACCAATGCACTTTATAAGCATATACTTCAATGCCCAAGTTTTACAAGACTTTTATTTTTTATTATTAATGGAGTGTACAGTTCAGAATGTGGAGGTAATAGTGAGTTTTTACTTGAACAGAAAGAGTTAAAGTGGCAAATACAACTTAATGCCACAATAAAGCCAGGGCTAAATGAGATGGCATATTTAAATAGTATTTTAAAACATAGGGCTACAATGGTGACATAATAACATGTAATTTTTTATAAGGTATTTTATATGTAGTTATTTATTGATATATAAAAATTATAAAAAATTACTTACGTGAATTAGATGTAATTATTTTATCTTATTATTAGAATATTTAATTAATTGATGTTTGTCATTGTTTCTTGCTTATATAATGAGTTGTGTTTTGTTTGTTTTATCTTTGATGAAGTCTTTGGAAGATGAAAGCTCTTAAACATTCAAATGTGGAGTTTTTCTTACACTTTGTTTTGATGGGGTTAAATTATTTTATATTATTAGCTGACACTGTTAAGTTTTCCATCTGTTGCTGCTGTGTTTCGCTGGAAGAGTATGATGAGTACAGTTTTTTTTTTCCTGCTTTGGCTTTTTAATGGATTTAGCAACTGTTACAAAGCTATTAAAAGTATTGATAAGATTCAGTAAACAATATGAATTCACATCCTGTAATCATCAAATGCAATTTGTTGATTGGGTGATATTGTTATGTGCTTTCAACTAAGAAGGCCAAAAGGTTGATGTTCTAGTTTCTGTGTAAGAAATAAGGATTTCTTTGTTTTAATAACATATGAATGTGTTTGTTTGTTTGAAAGCTGATCCTGATGTTGTTTAAATCGCTGTCTATTCTTTATCTGAAATTAACTTTGCCCATGAGTTTCTTGAAAAAAAAATCCTCTTCTTGCAGTTCAGAACTCACTTTTCACCTTATTACCAGAAACGAGAAGGGCACATGGCAAAAAATGTTCTAACTAACATTTTCTCTTAAAACCTGACTAAAGCAACAGAACATGTCTTGACCAATGGGAAGGAAGCTGGTTCTAACACACTAACTCCTCTACAAAGTTTGCCATAATGAATGGAAAGTATGCATTAAAAGCTGGGCAAATCTTCTTACTTTTTATCAAAGCAGTATGCTAGCTTTTCCCAAGCAAAATACTTATAGACCAAAATTAGGAAGTTTATGCTACCCACGGATGGAGAAATTAAAATTTATCCCTGGTCAAACACCTATGCCTCTGTTGAACAGAGGCAGCTTTAAATGCTCTGCCATGTTAACACAGCTATAAGACTCTGAATAAATGTATCCTGTCATCTACAAATGGGCAAATATGGTTAGGCTTAAATTATATGCCCCTAGGTAATTTATCCTTTCATTTATTAATAGGAAAATATGACTAGATAAAGGCCTCTTAGGGCCATTATCCTAGTAATCATTTGTGAACCTATGAAACTCAGACTAGCATGAGCTTAGGTGCTACACATGTGAAACAATTTAGTAAATGTCTTTATATAGGTTATGAAAGCTTAAAACACATAGTAATCCATTGCCTCATTGATCTATTTCCCTCAATATATAATTTGAATATCTTTATGTCATTTGTCTGTAAAGTGTATTGTACAATTTGGAGCCTGAGAACTAATCAGAAATTCCACTGGTACACAATTTGGATTAGTGCTATATAGTCACATACTCTGATCCACATGGACCTTTTTCAGACTCAGCTAAGAAGCACCATGTGGAGAAGTAACTTGCTTTGAGTCACAAAACGTGCAAATGGAGGCTAAGGGAATCACACTCTGGACTGTAGTATGTACCTTCTGAAGGATTCCATTTGTTTTGAAGTATGCAATGCAAAAATTATAAAACTAAATATATGTTATACTACTTGTGTACTTTATACAAATTGCCCTGGATCACCTGACTTTTTACTGAACTCCACAATGTTAATGTACCCATCATCTTGCAGTTCTGATTTTAAAGTATTTCTGTATTAATGTAATTTTCAAGAAATTTACTTTAGAAATGCCTGTGGTTTTAAGAGCAGCAGAATCTATATTTATTAATGTACTCAGACATGAATTTAGAGTTGTTTCATTTCATTAGTGGTAGCATTCCTTTAAATATAATAGTCTGTGGAATTTTCTGATCCAAACATTTTAGCTAACTTGTACTGGTTTTAAAAAGATGTTTTAACTGAGTGCTACAGGAATTCAAACAGAACTAACAAAAGTAATCAGTCTTTATTTATGCCACTGTTATTCTTTTAGTAATTTTGTGCAACAAAAGAATCACACCATTGTCTCCAAGCTTTCAAGTATCTTACATGAAGGAGAAAGAAATTTCTGCACTGCTTTGTCTATTAAAATAAACTACTTATTGGCTCAAATATTAGATTCTGCCTCACTTGCATTCATCATAATATCTATGTTTTGTTTGCAATATAGCATTCTGAAAACAAATGTAGAAATGGTTTAATGTGCTTTGTTCTACAAATAAAGCAAACTAGATGAGCTATACTTGTTTTAATGCCATCTGATTTAGTAAGCAAAAACTATGCAATCAAATGGTCTTTTTGATATTTGTACAGTGAATTCATGCTTTTGCAAAGAAAGAAAGGAGTGAAAATTCCTCCTTTCAGCTTCATATTAGAAAGTCAGGGGGTGGGGTGGGGCAGTACGATTTTAGAAGTGAAAACTGTGACTATTTTGTGTGTGTGTATGTGTGTGTGTGTGTGTGTGTGTGTGTGTGTGTGTTTGTGTGTGTGTGTGTGTGTGTGTGTGTGAGTGTGAGAGAGAGTATCTGTCTGTCTGTCTATGTCTGTGTTAACATGCTTAGGTGTACCCCTGTGCATAATTCACAGGACAGTTGTTAAAACACTACATCAACCTTGGCACTCCCAAGCATATGGTCTGAAGGAGTTTCATTGAACTATCATTTCTTAAAAAAACTCTTAAAGTATTGTTTTCTCATGGGACAGCAAACCTTTTCAGTTTACTTTTTTGGATGATAACACCACCCCCATCCAGGTGACTAAAGTTTAATGTTGTGATGGAAAGATAATATCCAATTCAGATCACTAAGAATTCTAAAAGTCAGAGTTAAGCAAAGTTGTTTATCCTGTCCTTCTTCCTGCTGGTAATTTGTATTGCTATTCCTTTGGGGAAGAAAAAAGTAAGTGGCTTTGTGAAATAGAATGAGAAGGTAAAAATGTGTTCCCTCAAGGTTTGACATTGTTAACATCAGTTAATGTTTCAAATATAAGCAAGCACCATTCCTTCACAATCAGGAAATCTTACTTTCAGCTTATCATCACAACTCTGCAGACTTATCATTTAATGACCACAGCTACTGCTAACGCTAGCACTAAAAACGAATCATAACATTAAAAATAACCATTAATAAAAGAAAACTAGTGACAGATACATTGCACAGTACCTTTGAAGCTTAGGAATAAGCTTCCTCATATAATCTGTAGATGGTCATTATCTTCCCTCAGAAATTGCATGTGTATATATTTGCACCAAATCGTGCTTCATCACAGATCATCTGAAAACCACTTATTTGCTTAAATGTACTTGACTCAGTATGCATCTAAGGTGAAAAATAGTCTCATGAATATGAATTTCATGGAATTGGAAAAGTCATGTAGTAAAAAAAAAATCCTACTGGATCCTCTTTTCTTAATCATTTCCAATCTAAAATTATTCCAAGTCATACAAATTTTGAAGATTTAAACATTATAAATGGATATCTTTCATGTCCTTTCATAAAGTCTGAGATAGAGTATCAAACAGAAGTGTTGTTACAACATGCAGTGAGTAAACAAATACAAGGACGGAATACGGTGAACAACTATCCTTTAGCAGATAAAAACAAAACAAAACAAACAAATAACCGCTTTGGACACCAATACATCTATCTGTATGTCTCTATTTATCTATCTATCTATCTATCTTACACATACACAGAACCTCAGAGAAGGTTTCCATGAATACATATACATTTGCTCTTTTGTGCTTTCACTCATTCAAGACCACATAACCACAAATACTTATACACACTAGCCAAGTGGGACTTACCTGGTCAATAAAGAAGGATAAAGGAAGGAAAAGCATAGGAAGTGATGTTTCATTGCTGTGTCTTAATCATGGATGATGATTCTCTTAAAAAAGTAACCAGCTGCACATAATCCACCTTCTCTCAGAATCCTACTGGAAAAGAGGAGTTAAACCTTAAAGGTAACTGTGTACAGTGTCATAGTCAAATCCTAGCCTTTATAAGAATGAGGGTAAACAAAGTCACCTTAAGAAAAGTTGGGGGGGAAACTGACATATGGGAAGGAGAGATACAATCTGGTACAGGACAGGACTCAGCACCTCTAGGCAGAAAATAGCCAGGCTAGTGGCACACAAATTAAGTCCAGAAGCTGTTGAATGCATGCTGGAAACTACAGAAATGAAATAATTGTAATCAGGAATAATGCATTCTGACTATCTCCAAAATGTGGGTATGGGGCCTGTGTATGTTCACAAAACTGGGTCCAACCTTAAGAATAGGTTTGAGAGAGTGAAAGGCAAAACAAAAGGTGACATTGGAGATGGGTACACCAAAAAATGTGGGCAGTATCAGCAATTTAAGGAGATTATAGAAGAGAAATTAATTACATTAGGGGATGCCAACCACACTACAGTAAGGTTTAAGAAAGGGAATTGGTTACCCCAAAATGGCATGTACTTGACTAAGTGTATGGCATGTCCGAGTTATTATGTGGGGAACACGGGCAGACAATTGAGGAACAGGATATATGATCACACCTACTGCATAAGGAAAAATGATAAAATAATGCTTTGTGTAGACACATATTTAAATATGATGCAAGCCACGTGTTTAAATTTGGGATTTTAGAAAAGGTAAAGGTAGACTTAAGGGAGGGGGGGGGATGCTAAGGTCAAATTAGCAGAAAAAGAGGTCAAATGGCAACTAAAGCTAAATGCAACCAAAGAACCTGGGTTGAACGACCATATTCCCACTAAACCAATCTCGGATGCAAGCATATGAATGACATGTTGCAGTAGGGTATATGTATGCACAGAATAAAGTAAGAAACAAGTGAATAGAAAAAAAATTAAACATGAAAACTGGTGCAACAAGAAAGGAGGCAACATGTCAGGTTATAATGTCCAAATAACTAAAGCGCAATATTGAGTGTTAAAGATTTATATATTTTTTTAATATAGGATAAATGGGTATTAACATGTTATATATGTTTTTTTCCCACAAATGTGTTCTTATACCACATAACAAAAGTGCAATATTGGGTTCTAAATAAATATGTATATTTTTTAACATAGTATAAATTATTTAAAAATGTAGAAATGTGTTTTAATACCAAAATGAGATATATTTATGCACATGTGATTTTTTTATAGGTATATTTAGAAATTGTACGGCAACAAGGTGTAATATAAAACTGTGTAGGCTGAATGAGCAGAATTAATGAATATTCATAAGGTTAAGTTTTATTCATGAGAAGGTCAATTGATTGATTGAGCATTCCCAGTGGATATTGATTTTTTTTGAAAATGTATTATATCGGGGGAGAAACACACATTTCATTGTTCTAATAAAGTCTGCAGTTAGCAGATGAAACTGCTTAACCTGTGTGTAAAATAGTTTTAACCCAAAGGGGTTAGTTTTTGTTTGTTTTCTGTTAAAAGTGATTTTTGAAAGTAAGCATTTGCAGTGAGCTACGGTCCTTCTTAGCGTATATTTGGTATATATTTGTGGTTATTTGGTCACATATACGCTTACAACTTGGTATTTAATAGTATGTTTGGTGCCATGGACTCACTGGATGAAATTCCCTCAATGTTCTCCCCAGTTAGAAGAGATGACATCCACCAGTTATAGTGTGAGGTGGATATCCTGAAGGCAGAACTAACAAAGCTGATAGAGGTGTTCAGTCAACCAAGCTTGCACAATGACAACCAACCCTGTGTGAAGACATCCTCAAGGAATTTGGAGGAAGGGAGAGGCGAGTATCAGGAGCCTAGAGACAGAACAAGCCCTGGAAGTAATGGAAGCCAGCATAGAAGTGGAAACGGCCCCTCTTACTGGGTTGCAGCCAGCCAGGAAGTGGTGTTGGTGGGTGTTTTAAATGAAAAATGCACAGGCGACTACTCGGAGGATGTTTATGAAGCTGCAGGGGCTAAGCCGAAGAGAGCAGCCCCTACTAGGACATATTCAACAGTTGCACAACTTCAGAACTCAGGTACTGTGAATTACTCAACCTTTAAGAGTAATGGTAAACAGCAGGCAACTGCTAGTAAAAGAAATAATGTATTATGTAGTGCAGGGTTGGAATCTTATTTAGGGCAACAGTTTACTTTTAACAAAGAGCAACTGAGCCCCATGGACAATTGGGTTGATAAACATCAAGAAAACTATGAAAAGACTTTGAAGGACTTAATATATGACTTTGGGAAACAGCTGGGGGTTATTCAAGGGTTACAAATGGACAATGCATACTTAAGTAGATGCCTTGAGTTAAAAATTGTGCCTATGGGGCTTCGATTTTTCAAGATACCAATGGGAATGGAATTAAATGCAGAAAATAAAAAAATATGCAATTTGTTGTTTGACAGTTTTGGTTTTAAATTTATGGAGTTTTTAATTAAATGTAATGACAAGAAGTTATGTCAATTGTTAAAAGATGGTGAACAACTGAATGAAAAAATACAGAAAGATATGTTATTCAACCAGTGGGAAAAAGTATATGTGAAGCAATATGACTTTGTAGATGATAAGAGTAAAAAAATATTTAATAAGAAGTGTCGCAAATTGCAAACAGATATTGAACAGTATGATAAACAAATGGCTTATACATGGAAGAAGGAAGAGAGAGCACATAATAGTACTTATGGCAGAGGTAAGAAACTTTACCCTTACATGGATAGAAATGAAAATAGAACATATTACAATGGTGAAAAAGTTTTTTTAGGCAGGAATTAACAATGGACAGGGGAGTTTCAGGGATGCAGGGGGTGGGAGAACAGAAGAGAGGGGTGTGCGTCATTGGCAAAGGAAGGATGGAGAAACGAGACAATGAGGTGAAGATAAAGCAGTACAATGATGTACAATTCAGTATGGGGCAATTTAATATATATAATTACACAGAATTAAAGCTCGAGAAAACTCACTTCATGTTGTTTACAAAAGGCATGAAATATGTCCCTTATGAAAAACTCAATGTAGTAGACACCTTATTGGAGTTTAAATTGTACTTAAGGAAATTAAATTTGGCCATACACTTTAAGGACAACCAAAGAAGTGTACAGGAGAATGGGTTTAAGAAAAAAAGTAAATATACGCCCCCTTTACATCCTATATTAGTTACATACGAGAGGTTGGTCACAGGGGAAAAGCTTAAGTTACAAGAAAAGTGTAGGAAGGGAAAGAAAAGGTACAACTTAAGTAGGGAGGAAAACAAATTATTAAATGAAATATGTTATGAGACCGACATTTGAGTTATGAAAACGGATAAGGTGGGAGTAGTACTAGTAGAAACACAGGATTATAATAAAAAATATTTGAAATATTACATAATGATAGTAAGTATATGGTATCTTCTATCAATGAAGTAAATATCGGACACAGAAGGATCGATTTATATCTAGAGGAGTTCTTTTTGGACAACAGGATAGATATGAATTTGTACAGTTTTTTGAGAGTGGAACATCCAGTACTTGCCAACATAGTAGGGATACCAAAGTTCTATAAAAGTATTGAAGATCCCTCTTACAGGCCCATCATTTCTGGTAGTAGGTGTAAGACATTCCCATATGGGAAAGCAATAGATGGATGTTTAAAACCAATATATGACAGAGTGCACCATATAGTGAAAGATTGATGAGACTTTTTTGGAAGGTTGAATCTGGAAATTTGGAAGGAAGGGTTAGTGTTTGTAACCACTGATGTGGTGGACTTGTTCTCCTGCATCCCAAAGGAAGAAGGACTTGAACAGTTTAGTAACAGTATTCAGAAGTACATGAACTTTGAGTGGGAAAAGACTTGTTTAATTTGTGAGTTTGTCTATTGTATTAGATTTTAAATGCATCTCTTTTGAGGGTGAGTACTCTAGACAAAAAAGTGGGATAGCCATAGGGGTGGCGTGCACCCCCATATATGCAGATATGGTGTTGCTAGACTGGGAAGCAAATATATTTTGGATAGTCAATATGCTAGTAAATGTATATGCTACACTAGGTTTTTGGATTATATTTTTATTTTATGGGATGGTACAACAAGTGAAGTAGATGCATTTGTGAAGTATTTGAATGACACCGGTAGTTACTTAAAATTCACTCATAGTAGTAGCACGACAGGGATAGCATATTTAGACACACTTGTATCGAATGGGACAGCAGGATTTAAATCCAGAATATATAGAAAAGAAACCTTTAGCAACTCATATTTAGAATACATTAGTTGTCACCCAGCAAGTCAAAAAAGGGCATAATCAAGGGTCAGTGCATAAGAGCTGCGAGAATGACATCTGATTTCAATGAAATGAAGAAGGAGTTAGAATATATAGGAACATTATTTGGGGAAAGGGGTTACCCCAGATATTTAATTGATGATGTCACTCAATATGTACTGAGAGAATGGGGGAAAAATACAAACCACTTCTTGGTATTGGGTTGGAGAAATACAGAGGAGAACATGAGAATGAGAAGGAACATTCATACCGTAGGGCTTGTGTAGGGGAGTGCAGTCCATACGCAGAGGAGAAAAAGAAAATAATGAGCCAAAACTGGAATATTCTAAGAACTGATAACTTGGTTTACAGTAAAGTGGGTACAGGGCCTACTAATGTTTACAAGACTGGGTCTAACCTAAAGAATAGGTTTGAGAGAGCAAAAGGTGGAATAAAGGGTGACGTAGATGGGCACACCAAAAAATGTGGGCAGTGTTAGCAGTATAAGGAGATTATAGAAGAGAAATTAATTACATTAGGGGATGCCAACAACACTAGAGTAAGGTTTAAGAAAGGGAGTTGTTTATTCCAACATGTTATATACTTGGCCAAGTGTATGGCATGTCCGAGATATTATGTGGGGAAGAAGGACAGACAATTGAGGAACAGGATATATGATCACACCTACTGCATAAGAAAAAATTATAAAAAACAATGCTTTGGGTAGACACATACTTAAATATGATGCAAGCCCCATGTTAAAAGTTGGGATTTTAGAACAGGTAAAGGTAGACTTAAGGGGAGGAAATGTTAAGGTCAAATTAGCAGAAAAAAAGGTCAAATAACAACTCGGGCTAAATGCAACCAAAGAACCTGGGTTGAATGACTATATTCCCACTAAACCAATCTTGGATGCAAGGATATGAATGACATGTTGCAGTAGGGTATATGTACGTAAGGATATGAATGACATGTTGCAGTAGGCTATATGTACGTAAGGATATGAATGACATGTTGCAGTAGGGTATATGTACGTAAGGATATGAATGACATGTTGCAGTAGGGTATATGTACGTAAGGATATGAATGACATGTTGCAGTAGGGTATATGTACTTAAGGATATGAGTGACATGTTGCAGTACGGTATATGTACGTAAGGATATGAATGACATGTTGCAGTAGGATATATGTACGTAAGGATATGAATGACATGTTGCAGTAGGGTATATGTACGTAAGGATATGAATGACATGTAGTAGGTATATGTACGTAAGGATATGAATGACATGTTGCAGTAGGGTATAAGGATATGAATGACATGTTGCAGTAGGGTATATGTACATAAGGATATGAATGACATGTTGCAGTAGGGTATATGTACATAACGATATGAATGACATGTTGCAGTAGGATATATGTACGCAAGGATATGAATGACATGTTGCAGTAGGGTATATGTACGTAAGGATATGAATGACATGTTGCAGTAGGGTATAAGGATATGAATGACATGTTGCAGTAGGGTATATGAGGATATGAATGACATGTTGCAGTAGGGTATATGTATGTAAGGATATGAATGACATGTTGCAGTAGGGTATATGTGGATATGAATGACATGTTGCAGTAGGGTATATGGGATATGAATGACATGTTGCAGTAGGGTATATGTACGTAAGGATATGAATGACATGTTGCAGTAGGGTATATGTATGTAAGGATATGAATGACATGTTGCAGTAGGGTATATGTACGTAAGGATATGAATGACATGTTGCAGTAGGGTATATGTACGTAAGGATATGAATGACATGTTGCAGTAGGGTATATGTATGCACAGAATAAAGTAAGAAACACAGGAGGACTATGGCTAACCAAGTTCGCTGATGACTGCAAACTGAGAGCCATAACTGACTCTCCGGCTGACACGGACATCCTTTAACAAGGCCTTACTGAGAGACACCTGGTGTCAAAGTCATGGCCTCATGCTAAATGCCAAAAAATGCATAGTCATCCCGTTTGGGAAAAACAAAACACCCATGAATTACCACATAGGCGGCAGCCCCCTTAATACAGAAGAGGTAATAAGAGATCTGAGGACCCAGGTAGATAGTAATCTCTCCTTTGACAATCATATTGCCAAAGTAGTTAGGAAATCCTTCTATGTGGCCCATCTAATTACTAAAGGGTTCTCATCTGGAAATAAAGAGGTTATAGTGCCCCTCTACTTGTCACTCATCTGACCCATCATAGAGTACAATGCCCCATTTGAGATGTACCTCACAAGACACTTCCAACAGCTGGAAAGACCACAAAAGCACCTCAACAAGAGGATTACTGGCCTCAAACATATGTCCTATGCAGCGTGACTGAAAAAACTCCGGCTGTACTCAGTGGCATATTGCTTACTCAGAGGTGATCTCTGCCTGACTTACAAAGCCATGTCCAACTCAGAATTGATGGACATGCATCACCTAAAGAAATCCAAGTCACTGCGAGCCACGTGCTCTAGTGAGCTAAACCTTGCCACAACAATAAATAGAACATGCTGGAGGGATAGATTCCTATCACAGAGACTCCCCATGCTTTGGAACAAAATTCCTAACTACATTAGGTAGAGCCCCTCACTAACACTCTTCAAGAGAAACCTTGACGAGTGGATGGGTAACAGAAAATACACCCCTGGGATCACTTCATTGGCTCTGCTTGACAGAGGCTCAGTTAATTAATCAATGGGGTGGTGAAAGCCAACACACTCTGGCTAGGCTTATAAATGCCCTCGGGTAGATAGCCTAGTACCTACCTATGAACAAGTGAATAGAAAAAAATAAAAAATGAAAGCTGGTGCAACAAGAAAGGAAGCAACATGTCAGGTTATAATATCCAAATAACTAAAGTGCAATATTGAGTGTTAAAGATTTATATATTTTTTTTAATATAGCATAAATGAGTATTAACTTGTTATATATGTTTTTTTTCACAAATGTGTTCTTATACTACATAACAAAAGTGCAATATTGCATTCTAAATAAGTGCATATATTTTTAAACATAGCACAAATTATTTAAAAATGTAATGTACTTATGCACGTGATTGTTTTATAGGTATATTTAGAAACTGTATGGCTACAAGGTGTAATATTAAACTGTGTAGGCTGAATGAGCAGAATTAATGAATATTCATAAGGTTATGTTTTATTCATGAGAAGGTTAATTGATTCCCAGTGGAGCTTGATTTTTTTGAAAATGCATTATATGGGGGGAGAAACATACACATTTCATTGTTCTGATGAAGTCTGCAGTTAGCAGATGAAAGCACTTAACCTGTGTGTAAAATAGTTTTAACCCTCAGGGGTTCATTTTTATTTGTTTTCTATTAAAAGTGATTTTTGAAAGTAAGCATTTGCAGTGAGCTACGGTCCTTCTTAGCGTATATTTGGTGTATATTTTAGGTTATCTGGTCGCATATATGCTTACAACTTGGTATTTAATAGCTCCAAAATGGCAAGAATTCCACCAACTACCAAGTCACCATAGGTGCAGCAAACAAAATACGCAGTATAGTTAAGGAAAGCTTGGAGCCAAAAATAAATAAATAAAAAATGAGCAGCCAGTTCACATTCATAAAAAGAAAAGACTTTTCTTGAGTGGTGATGTAGGCTCATCTGAGCAGCTTCCCTACTACCCAGAAAAAAGAAGCCTGTAATTTTAGAGCTGCTGCTGAAATCTCCCAGGACCAGTATAGTGATTTTATTTATTGCAAGTCTCTTCCTGATAGATATAATAGTGTTCTTTGAGAAAAAAAAAAAAAGCTTGACCTGGAACTGGCAGGCATGCCACTGTTTGCCCATCTCTCCTGAGTTTATGTACTCAAAGTCATACTGTGGGTCATTTGACACAGAGTGGGTCAGAAGTCTATGACATGGGGAAATCAGCTGCAGAGAGCAAATCATAATATTAATGTAAGCCTCAGCAAGCTCACTTGGGTCAACAGCAATATTCTACTGAAAGAGCTAGTGCACAAAAGGAGAAAGAAGGTCTGAGGTGATCAGACAAAATTTCCTGCATTGCACCGACCTAGGTGAGAGGGTTCATCCCAAGGTTTCACCATGAAGTCGTTGTTGAAGGGTTGCAGGCATAACAGTATCAATAAAACTAAAAGCACTGATAGTGCAAAGGAACTATTTTAAAAGAGTTAGATATGATTAATCTACCTAGGTGTTAAATTCACCTAGAAGTAACCATCTGGGACTTGATACCACCAAGAAGATGAGGAAGTCTATAAACTTTTGACAGAACATTCTCACACTTTCCGGTGGACAGTAGATGCTGAGGTACTCTCAGTTTGCTGCTGTTCGAAGGAGTTGGTAGCGCCAGCTTGAACCTTGTTAGATTGGATTTACTGGACATCAGGAAGTCAAATGATATCAGAAATACTTAGTCTAGAGATCTAAACCTCTTCTGCAACATCATCAGAACCATATGGAGGATATATGATGAAATTGAAGATAAGGTGCCACAGCAAGATGCTGTAGAACTTTCTATAGAATGCCCACCGGGAGTGGAAAACAAAGGATGTACCCTTAGTTTGGAAGAAAATGAACTAATGGAAGAGTTGCTTGATTTAATGGACAAAGATAGATATATTAAAATCAAGATAGATATATTAAAATCAATGAAAGAAATAGATTGCAGAAGGTCAATAAACCCCAAAAAGTCAGAAGTCTGATAAAACAAAAGAACACAGTAATTAGTCCATAGAGATCCATGCAATATAACAGAAGTAAACAGGATATATTACTGAGCAGCTAAATTAATAACTGCTAAAGTTCTACCACAAGAACACAGGGTAGTGAGGGAGAGAAAGGGGAGAAATTGAATACCATCATGGAAGTATCGAATAGGGAAAAATATAAAGTAATTAAGACAAGAAGTGTCACTGTTAGAAGAATATAGAAGAGGGAACAGATCAACAAAATTATTAAGAAAGATAGATGTGATAAAAGTAGTGCACAGACCAGGATCTATCATGCACTATTGTAAATAACAAACTAAACATTTTAACACAGGCGGAAAAACTTAGAAGATATACAGATAAATATAAATATAAAGGAAAAGTACAAAATAAGCAATTTAGTGATAACCCAAAAAACTTTTATAGAGAATTGAGAAACAAGGTAAATGGAATTGAATGACTGCCAAAAAAAGAAGAAATAGATGCATTTTGGAGAAGTATATATGAAGATCCTGTGGATCACAATAAAGATGCTAAATGGATAGAAGAAGTAAAAGAAAGAATAAGAATTATGGCAGTAGAACAAAAGGGCAATAAAATAAAGTCATATGGAATAAAAGTTCATCTGATGTTAAATATAGTCATAGAGGAGAACTGTAAAAGGGGAAGAATCTAAGTATGGCATGGATTGACTACAAAAAAGCATTTGATAGTATCCCACATTCATGGATAAAAGAGTGCTTAAAAATGTATAAGATACATTCTACACTGACGGACTATGTTACAGTGACCATGAAACAGTGGCAGACTACTTTGCAATTAAATCATGATAAAGGACAAGTTAGTATCCCAGGGATAAAAGTTCAAAGGGGGATATTCCAGGACTGACTCTCTGTCACCATTACTATTCTGCTTTGCCCTTAACAGCTTAGGCCATGGTTATAATGTGGCTCCTAGAAAACAACACAGTCTAAAGACTTATCATCTTCTCTTTGTCAATGATTTCAAACTGTATAGCTCATCAGACAAGGAACTGAAAGCACAGCTGCAAGTTGTTAAAACCTTTTCAGATGATATTAGAATGTCATTTGATCTTGATAAATGTGCAAAAGCAACCTTTTAAGCAGGAAAACTGCAGCACCAGGAAAACATCAGTTTGGGACAAGCATGTGATATAAAAGAACTTAAGCAAGAGGGAGTGTGTAAATACTTGCGAATTGATGAAGGATTGGCAATAAAACATGAACAAATGTATATAAAACTTAGTAAGGAGTACTTTAGAAGACTTAAATTAATCCTGAAAACAACATTGATGTCCAGGAACAAAATCCAAGCTATAAACCAATTTGCTTTGCCTGTCCTAACGTACAGTTTTGGAGTGAGAGATTGGCCCCAAAACATGCTGGATAGATTAGATATTAAAACAAAAAGGATGCTTCAGGCTTACCAGATGATCTATAAAAATCAGTGTATACCAATATTATATATTCTCTGTTCTGAAGGAGGGATAGGTCTCCTTGAAATTGATTACATGTACAGCTCTGCAATCATGGGACTTCACACATATTTGCTGACTTCAAGAGACCCAAACATAGTGAAAGTTTTGAAACTTGAGGAGAACAAATCTAACATGACTTCTATGCTTAACCTAGCAGAAGCATATCGTCATCAAGTAGGAATGAAAATCAAACCAGCAATAGATAAAAATCATACAGCAACTGAATGTGCCAAAAAAAAAAAAAGAATATAAGGTTAAGGACCGAATGAAAAGGCAAAAAATGTGGAAAAATTATGAATATAGTGGTAAGTATAGAAAACTTCTGAAGAACCTCATGTTGATCAGGAATGAATGTAGGAATGGTTAAGGAGAGGTGAATTTAAACCAAGAGATGAAAGGGTAATATTGGCAGCCCAAGACAGTGGTCTATGTACACGCTGGTTTTCAAAGTCCATTAAACATGTGGGAGAAACAGATAAATGTAGGTTTTGTAAAACCAAACTGGAAACAGTCGCACACCTTGTTGCTGGTTGTGACATACTAATGGCAGAGGGCCTGTACACTGAAAGGCACAATTGTGCAAACATTATAGTTTTGAAGTGGCTGAGAAGCACTGGGAACATGACCCACAAAGCATCATAGAAAATGATCAAGTCTACAACACATGGGATCATCCATTACCAAAAGTTCAAAAGATAGATGCTAGAAAACCAGATATAGTAGTCCAAGAAAAGAAGACAAGAACAACATTGATTATTGAAATCGCAACATCCAGTGATTACAGTGTCCTGCATACAAAGAGACACAAGGTTATAAAATATCAGGATCTGGAAGCAGAAATGTGAGGAATGTGGAAGAAGGATACTGAGATAGTTCCAGTTGTAGTAGGAGCAATGGGGTCTTATAAAAAAGAGTCTGCCATCATATTTAAATAAGCTACCAATACACGTAACTCCATATGAAGTACAGAAGAAGTAATTACTGGGGACATTGCAGGTGCTCCAAAGAGCACTTTTGGCTGACATCACAGAGTGAAACAGTACTAATTTCATTAACTTTAATCGTACTTTGACTTGGGAATTGGGTCCATTCCCGTCATGGTATTAGAAACCCAAAAGATTTGGAGAAATAAAAAAGGGCCTAATTGAGAGATGTAAAGTCAACAAGCAAAGGAGAGTAGTAGTGCTAAAATTTAATTTATCCTCAAATCTTGGTGAGTACCTTCACAAGATGAACTCTGTTTTTCACAAACTCTCACCAAGACAACACTGATATTATTTATATAGCATATGTCATGGACAGAAGTAAGTCAAAAACTAAAAAAGGTAGCTGGGTGCACAAGACCCAGGATAAAAAAGTGCACAATCCTGATAGGTGCACTGGTGCCAGGACTGGAAAAAATGAGAGTGTAGAATCCTCAAAATATGGAAACATTCCTACAGTGGGGCTAGGACAGGCCCAGTGGGAGGATGTACCCTGTTGTAGAAGGAAGTAGCAGTCCACAAAAATCACAAAAACTGATAGGCCAAAGAAGAGCCATAAAGACGATAAAGTGGACTATTGAGGATAAAAAAGAAATTCTGTATTAATATTATGCAAAAAGCCCAGAATTTCCAGACACAGGATATAAAAAAATATTAACAGCTAGATCAGAGAAAAGAAAAATACTTTGACAGGAAAAACTGTCAGAAGGTTCAAATGAAAATTTGTGTTCATTACTAGAACAGATGTTTGAAAAACAGTATATAGATCAAGAAACTTTGATCTGCTTGGAAAAAGAAGCATCTGAAAAAGTTTGAAAATATAAACAAGAAAACCTAGATATTTTTGAAAAGTATAAAAAAGAAATATGGACATGGGAAAGAAAGAGAGATTTGTTATGGTGGAATATTTATGCAAATGAGAAAGCCAAATTAATCAATATAAAGCAGCCCCAAAGATATTCAAAGAGAAATACAGGCAAAGGCACCGAGATGTGGAAAATTTCACAAAAAAAAAATGATATCACAAGGATGGAACGTAGAAAAGAAGATTATGAAGTAAAAGTTAAAAAATACAAATTGAAGTTATGGAGTGCCTGCGAAGTGAAGGATTTAATGTAGAAGGTCTAACACACATCACAGCATGATGGAGTGAGTCCCCAAAGTAAGGAGAAGCAGGAAGATCAGGCGACATCTGAAAAAGAAATATGGACATGGGAAAGAAAGAGAGATTTAATATGGTGTAATATTTATGCAAAGGAGAACACAAAACTAACCAATGCAAAAAGAGCAGCAGCAAAGATATTTGAAGAGAAATACAGACACAGGAATCCAGATATGGAAAACTTTAAATTACAAAAAATAAGAAGACAAAGAGGAAAAGTAGAAAAGGAGATTAATAATGGAGAAGTTAAAGAAATAGAAAATGAGGTTATGGAGCTCCTGCAAAGTGAAGGATTCAGTGTAGAAAATCTAATGCAGAAAGCACCACAACAGGATAGAGCAATGAATATCCAAATTATGGGGAAACCAGTGGAACAGGAAGCAATGGGTCAGGTGGTGCCATATTAAGATATTTTGGGGCATTCCACAGCAAACCAGTATAAACATTCACTTGAAGTTAGGCAGCAAGGGAAGGAACAAGAAACTGTGGAAACTCAGATGCAGTCAGTGTTGAGGAGTGATAAGCTAGTGATTTCCCATATGACAGAGCAATGGATAGCTCAGGATGAAATTGAAGACAAGGTACCACAGGAAGATGCTATAGAACTTTCTATAGAATGATGCAGGAAATGGAAAACAAGGGATGTGCCTTCAGTTTGGAGGAAAATGAGCTAAGAGTAGAGTTGCTTGACAATAGACATAGATATTTATTTATTTATTTTTTTATTTATTTTATTTTATTTTATTTTATTTTACATTTGTTGACTGGGAATGTCTGACTGAGCCGAAGCCCTTTTTCAGCCGAGGCCCGGGGAGAAAAGCTCCAGTACATACAAGTATAACATTAAGTAGTTAATAAAGATTTTATGCAAGTAGAATACAGCAAAATCTTATACAGATAACAATTGGTTGTACATATGTTAGGTAAGCTGAGAGGAATATAATTAACAAAAATCAGGTGTGTGATTTTTTTTTTTTTTTTTTTTTTTTCAAATCTGACCAGAGTCTATATGAGAGAGAAGTACATAGCTTAGGAAAAGTTGAGAATTGAAAGTTTTCAAGGAGGGTTTGAGCAGTGGCAAATCCATTTCTTATTGAAATATTTCTTTAGTGATAGCTTAAACTTTTGGGATGTGCTTGTGTATGAATCTCGAGAGGATGTTTGTTCCATTCAGTAGTGGGGTGGTAGCTTTAGATTTGGGCTTATAGATTTTTAGAAGGTCTTGGGAAGAGCTATGGAGGTTTCTTGTGGGAGCATAGTGGGAGATGATACAGTGTAAGTCTGGACAGAAAGATGGCTGATATAGGATTGAATTTATGGTTTGGAGGTGAGATAGGAGGAGGAGTTGGGGCAGTTCGAGCCAGTTTAAGTATCTTAGTGAGAGAGAGTGGTGAGATCTGTAGGGTTGTTGGGTTGCGAATCTAGCTACTTTGTGATATGTAGTCTGAAGTCTAGCAATGAGAGAGGAGTTAAGGTTAGTAAGAATTGGTTAAGCAGGGAAGAAGATAGGCATTAGTGAGGGCTATCCTGGCTTCCTGAGTAAGAAATTTGTTATTTCTATATAGTAGACCTAGCTTAAGGTGGGTTTTTCTGATACAATTATTTATGTGGAGATCGAATTTTAGTTGGTAATCGATTGTAATACCAAGGAGTTTTGAGCTTGATTCGGCTACGATTGGTGTTTTATTGAGTGACTGGATAGTGAAGGAGGTCTTAATGTGGTTAGCTGTTTTAGGGAGGAAGAGTAGGAGTTTTGATTTTTTGGGGTTTAGGATGAGTTGATGGAGAGCCATGTTTCTACTGAAAGAAAGGATGACTGGGTAGCTGTTAAGAGTTCTGAGTGAGAGTTTGTTATAGTTATGACTGTAGAGTCATCAGCATATTGGATAATAGAGTAGAGTGGGCAGGAGGTATAGAGCAAGTTTGTGAAGATGTTGAAAAGTAATGGCCCTAAAATGGATCCTTGAGGGACTCCCATTTGTATTTGTAGTGGAGTAGATAGAGCAGTATCCCATTTTACAGATTGGAATCTATCTCTTAGACAGCTTTCAAACCATGCTACTGTATCAGTGGAGAAAACTGAGGTTGGACAGTTTGTTTAATAGTAGAGAGTGAGATATGGTATCGAAGGCCGTAGAGAGGTCAAGGAAGAGACAGGAGATATGTTTATGGTCATCGCTGGCCAGGGAAATAGTATTGAGAAAGGATAGGAGTGCCATATAGGTACTATGCTTTGGTCAAAAACCATGTTGAGTAGGTGTAAGTAGGTTTGCCTGTGAGAGATGATCCATGACTTGAGTATGAATGCACTTTTCAAGAACTTTAGATAGAAGGGAGAGGATGGCAATAGGCCTAAAGTTAGAGTTTTCAGTGGAGTTACCTCCTTTGTGGATAGGTATGGTGTAGAAGTGTTTCCAGATGAAAGGTACTTTAGATTCCGAAATGGAACAGTTTATGAGGATAGAGATAGGATAGGCAAGTGAGTGGGCAGCTGACTGGAGAAAGTAGGATGGAATGTTATCTGCAGATACAGAGCAGGGTTTACGTTTGGAGAGTAAGGTATGAATGTGTGTTGTGGGGATGGGCTTGAGAGAAAATATTTTGGAAGGAGTTGTTGCTGACGAAAAAGCTGGGTTTGTGGGGTTCTTTGAGTTGAAAGTAATGGCAGCCTCATCTAAGGGAAGCTGAGTGAGGAAGTCCCAGCTTACTCTAGATATTAGAGTGTTAAAAGTTTCTGGGTTCAAATTGGAGAAGTTATGCCTAGTAAAAAATGTGTGTGGTTTTGGGAGGTGACTAGTACGTCTTAGCACTTTTATGTATGAGTGATCACTGAGTGAATCAGGTTGAGTTTCAGGATTATGATATTTGGATGGAGTTGAGACAAGTATCCAATCTATGAGGGTATTTATAGAGTGGGTGTTGTTAAAGTGTGTTGGCTTAGTAATTAGCTGGTTAAATCCATATAGATTAATATTGTGCGTGGATCCAGGGTTATTAACGGTTAGTCAATTGATGTTCATGTCACCAAGGAGGATTGTTTCATTTGGGATATTCAGGGACAAATAGGAGAAAATGTTTTCCAGTATTGGAATATTCTCACCTGGTGGAATGTAGGTGGCTACTATAGTGATTGTAGTGTAGTTGTTTAGTTTAAGGTTAACTGCCAGTGTTTCTGTAGGGGGGGAATGATGGCCTTGGATGTGTGAGGAGAGAAATAGTGAGATTACTAGAATAGACTATGGCAACTCCCCCACCCTTTTTGTTCAGTCGGTCCAGGCGAATCATGATGTTCATCATGTTACACTGCTGAAGTCATTACACTTGAGTTATCCTGCCATCAGGCGGTCCCGCAGTCGGCCAGAGTTACAAAGTCTTGGTCCAGCGTTGGTTGCTGTCGCCTCCTCCCTGACATCAGTGCGACAGGGGTATATAAGATGCAGCTGATGACATTTTCTTCAGTCTTTCTTGCTGCGTGGTGCCCAAAGCAGAAGCAGTTTACAAGTGCCAGTCGGCTGACTCCTGAGATTGTCATTCCAAATCCAGAACCGAAGTCTTCTAAAAAAGCTAAGTACCCCATTGGAGAAACTTTTTCTTGTCTCAGACCGATGTCAGTAAAAGTTAATAACTGTATTTCTTGTGAGAAGCAAATACCTCATAAGGATTTCCACTCCTATTGTATTCCATGCCTAGGCCCTGACCACAACGTCACTGGTTGTCGGTTTTGTGCTAGGTTTAACAAGCGCACTATTAAATGTCGGTTTGATTTTGCCTGACATTATTTTGGCAGAAAATTCAATTACACTATGCCGTCGGAAATTTTGAAGACCACAATGCATAAAAAGCACAAGGACAAGGACAGGCATCTGAGGCCCAAAACTGACGATGAGGCCTCTGCTAGACCGGTCACCGGTTCTCCGGTTTTCAGCGAGGCACCTACACAGCCCCTGATGACTGCTTCCACAGAACCACAGACCACCTCTGACTCCCACGTGGAGCTGGCTGGGCCTTCGGACGCACTAGGTTTTCAGCTTTCCGATCCTAACCCTACAGAGGGAACTGAAGTAGCTGAGCAATCCACAGCTACAGAGGGTGTTTTCAGACCTACCCAGTTAACCATTAAACCCTCTGCTAAGTCTAAGTCCCCCTTAAAAGCAAAGAAACAGACATAACTCTCTTCAGGGCAGGCTTCCTTGCCTAAGAAACAAATGCTAAAAATGGCCGAGGACCTAATCACCCTGATCAGGGGGTCCCATCCCCCTCCTGATAAAAAGCCCAGACAGGATGCAGACTATGAATCTTCTGACCAGGTGTCCATTTCCTCAGACTCTTCCTCGGACCTAGGATATTCTTTACCCCCTTATGAGGATTCTGATGCTGAAGAATCAATTCCATCATCCTCTCTGCCTGAGGATTACTCCTTTGGGGAGACCTTACATACCATGAGGGAACATTTCCATTGGGAAGGCCAGAATTACTCAGAATCCAAGAAAAGGCTCAGAGACTTCCTTTTATTGCCTCAACACAGACCCCTTGCTATCCCACTAGTTTTAGATATTGTGGATGATGTGTACACTGAATCCACTTTAAACCCGGACTCCTTACCCCCAGCCCCAGTTAAACCGGATATATATTACAGAGTCCCTGACTCTCACAAATTTCTGTACAAAAGCCCTATTGCTGACCCTGAAACTATTTCTCAGGGACCCAAAGGGATTAAGGCCTTATCAGCAAAACCCCAGTTCACTCTGACACAGATTTCAGAGCATTAGACAGATGGGGAAGGAAGGTATATACGTCTGCAACTTTAGCAATGAGAGCCTTGAATTGCCAGTTTCATATGCTAAAATATCAGCAATTTTTGATGTCTCAGTTGAAACAAAAGATGCTTCCAGATTCAGATCCTCCTAACCTTAAAGAAATACAGGAATTATTGCATGCAGCTGAACAAGTGGGAAAACATACTTTGCAATGTGGGTTTGATTCCTTAGAGGCCTCCTGTAGAGCAGCAGTTACAGGCTCTGTCATTAGAAGGCATGCTTGGTTAAAAGAACATACGTTGCCAGATCATGTTAAGGTCAAATTATTGGATGCACCTTTGCAGCGGAATGTGCTGTTTGGAGTTAAGGCAGAGGAGGTATTAAAGAAGATGGAGGATAAGGCAAAATCTATGCAAACGGTGAAAGATTTTTTACAGGTTCAGCCTCCTTGTTTTAGCAGAAATTGGCCAACAAAGAATTGGTCCTTTTCAGTCACAGATAGACCTCAAAGGGGCAGATACAGATGCCCAAGAGGTAGAGGTCAGACACAAGGCCCTTACAGGTCTCGACAATGGAGTACACCAGGCCAGAAAGAAGGGGAAGACAGGCCTCAACCTTATAAAAAGCAGCCTCAATGACTTTCCACTGCAGCTGCCAAAAAGCTCTCTCTTGGCAGCCCCCTTAGGAGGAAAACTGGCACTTTTCTATCACAACTGGCATTGCATCACCAAAGACAAATGGGTTCTCAACATTGTATCTCAAGGTTACAGGTTCCACTTTCACACTCTGCCAAGGCTAAAAGGAATGCCAAATCTGCAACCAAATCAATGGGCATAGACTCCAACACAAATTACAGCACTCATGGATATGAGAGCTATTCAAAAGGTACCACCACAGGAACAAGGACAAGGATTTTACTCAAGACTCTTTCTGGTTCCCAGAAAGGACAAAGCCTGGAGACCCATTCTGGACCTTTCTTCACTAAACACTTACCTGGATGTTCCAAAATTCAAGATGTTGACACTACAGGAGCTTCTTCCCATGCTGGGCAAGAAAGCTTGGCTCATGACTTTGGACCTCAAAGAGGCATACCTGCATGTCCCTATCAGACAAAACTGCTGAAGATACCTCAGATTTCTAGCTGGTTCAATGCACTATCAATTCTCTGCACTGCCCTTTGGCTTATCTACTGTGCCCAGGGTCTTCACAAAGTGCCTGGCACCAGTAATTGCATTTTGCAGGCAAAAAGGAATTCAAATTTATCCATACCTGGACGACTGCCTGATTCAAGCAGAGAGCCAGGACATTCTACTAATGCATTTGGTGTACGTAAAAAAGTTAAGTTGCATGGGGTACACAGTAAACAAAAAGAAATCAAAACTAGTGCCCTCACAACAGATAATATTCCTGGGTGCCAGCTAGAACACAACAGCCCAGATGGCTTATCTCATGCCAGACAAGCAAGGACAACTGACTCAATATTTTCATTTAATGGCAAAGACCCAACTCCCTGCAAGAAAAATTCTGCAGGCCTTGGGCTACATGGCATCTTGCATACTACTAATTCCATATGCCAGACTGCATATGAGGAAACTACAATGGTACTTAAAGGGCGTATGGTCTCAACACTGCCAAAGTTTGGAAACAGTTATACCACTAATTTCTTGCCTACAACAGGAGTTTCGATGGTGGGCACAAGCTTGTCACCTCAACAAGGGACAACCTTTCACTCAACCCACAGCCAGGCAGACACTGACAACAGATGCATCGGATTACGCCTGGGGGAGCACACATGGCAGGAAAATGTATCCAGGGCGAGTGGCCCACAGAGCAAAGACATCTCCACATCAATCAAAAAGAGATGCTAGCTGTACAAAATGCTATTATAGCTTTCAAGGACCTGCTGCATCCAGGACAATTACTACTAAAGACAGACAACACCACAGTTATGTGGTACATAAACAAGCAAGGGGGCACACACTCCTACCCCCTCTGCAGACAAGCCATGACCTTGTGGAACACAGCTCTAAACTACCAAGTTAATCTGCAAGCACAATTCCTGCCAGGAGAGAAAAACACACTGGCAGATGACCTAAGCAGAAACATTATGGACCCACACGAATGGGAACTGAACCCACAAATATTCAGAATGATAACACAAAAATGGTGGAGTAAGGACATCGATCTGTTTGCTTCCCCAAAGAACTGCCAATTACAGAAATTCTGCACAAGAAGCTACCATCCACAAGCATGGAAAGTGGATGCCCCCTCATTCAGCTGGAAAAAACGACAAGTATACGCTTTCCCCCCTTTACCTCTCCTTCCAAAGGTACTCATAAAAGCCAGGCAAGAAGAGCCAAAAATTATCCTGATTGCACCAGACTGGCCATGCCAGCACTGGTACCCAACCTTAAAGAACTTAGCACAAGAACCACCCTGGATTTTGCCTCACATCCCACAGTTGCTGACACAGCACAACAATCAGATACTTCACAGCCAGCTAAAGACCTTAAATCTAGCTGCATGGAAAATTCCTTAGTCCAGCAAGCAGTGCCTCTCTCCAAAGCTGTTATGGATGTCATTCTGGAGGCCAGAAGGCCTAGCACCAGGAAAGCCTATTCGGATAAATGGAAGAGATTCTGTGCCTGGAACCAAATGCACAGCCTTGACCCTCTTGTCCCAAACATTCATCAGATACTTCAATACTTAACTGAGATGCTGGACAAGGGCCTCTCTTTTTCATCCATCAAGATCCACACCTCAGCTATCTCTGTTCATTACAACATGGATCCACCAATTTTTTCTAATCCTTTGCTCAAACAGTACCTCAGAGGGGCTAAAAACATAAGACCGCCCCGTAGAGCGCCTACATCAACTTGGAACCTCAACTTTGTTTTGGAAAAATTTGCTTTACCTCCTTTTGAGCCAGCTAACACAGCAGAATTAAAATACATCTCTTGGAAAACTGCTCTGCTACTGGCAATAATATCAGCATGAAGAGATTCAGAATTACAGGCACTAATGGCAGTGGAACTTTTCCTCATCTTCCACCAGGACAGGGTGGCTTTAAGAACTAACCCTACGTTTATGCCAAAGGTGGTATCAAGTGTGGCTCTAAACCAAACTATTAATTTGCCAACTTTTTATCCAAAACCACAGAACAAAGGGGAGAGACTACTAAATTCCTTGGACATTCACAGACAGTTACACTTCTAATTGGACAAAACCAAAGCTTTCAGAAAATCTGAGCAATTATTGATAGCATACTCTGCAAGAGCACAGGGAAAAGCCATTTCAAAGCAGACTATTTCAAAATGGATAGGACACTGTATATGTTTCTGCTATAACCACCATGGGAAACCTGTACCTAGCAGCATTAGATCTCACTCCACCAGGGCAACAGCCACTTCAACTGCCGACCTCAGAGGAGTACCTACCAAGGATATTTTGGAAGCAGCAACATGGAGTTCTGTGCATACCTTCACCAAACAAAACATTACCATTTGCCTTTATAGTCCAAATCCAGAGCTTGCTTCACCACTGCTGTACTGCAGGGCCTTATAGCCACCCCTAATGCCTTATAGATCCAGCCTCCCTACATCAGCTTTGGGATTCCTCCCAAGTGTGATGACTGCAGCAGTGTAACACGATGAACATAGTACAGTTTTGTACCTACCATAAATGTAGATGTTTGAGTGTAAACACTGCTGCAGTCCAGGTTAGCCTCCCTCCTTCCCCTCTTACTTTCTGGTACTTACCTAGGTCATCTACCCTTTATTACCTATGGGGAATATTTGCTGGTAACTAAAAATGGTTGTTTGCTTTTCTTTTGTATATTTTACTAGCAATTTGAATTGCCTACCTATTTGGGGGCACCTGACATCTGGGGCAAGAAAAACTGAAGAAAATGGCATCGGCTGCATCTTATATACCCCTGTCGCAATGACTTTGGAACTCTGGCCGACTGCAGGACTGCCTGATGGCAGGATAACCCAAGTGTAATGACTGCAGCAGTGTTTACACTCGAACATCTACATTTATGGTAGGTACAAAACTGTACTTTATAGCTGGGGGGATACCTTTATCTAGGTTCTGGGGTTTAAGCCAGGTTTCTGTTACTGCAATGACATCAGGAGTATGATTTGCTATCCATGCATGGAACTGACTAAGTCTGTTGATAATGCTTCTGGTATTAATATAATAGAAGGAGATTTGTTTTGGGGCAGTAGTTAGAGGGGCTGATGTGGGAGGAGTGCTTGGAATAGAGGTATGGTTCTGGTTTTGACCTGGGTTTGGATGAATATCACCTGCTATAAGTATAGTAGTGGGGAAACTTTTGGATTTTGATGTGAGTGGGTAGTATCTAATAAGCTTTGTCTTTTTTTTTGGAGTTAGGGAGTAAGAAGGAGGTATTTTTATTTTGGGGAGTTGTAAGTTTGAGGGTAGGAAAGAAGGAGAGATAATGAAGTCAATCTTTGAGTTAGGTTGATCATTTGGGAGTGGGTTGGTGGGGTGTTTATGGAAGGAAGGTAGTGGTGCATAGGGTGCAGTGAGATGACGTATGA
Source organism: Protopterus annectens (assembly GCF_019279795.1). Lineage (NCBI taxonomy): Eukaryota > Metazoa > Chordata > Ceratodontiformes > Protopteridae > Protopterus > Protopterus annectens. Next base: position 151,158,447 of record NC_056736.1, on the reverse strand, counting down.
AGATAAGTTGAAGTAGTAGAAGGTTGGTAAGCATTAAGGTATACATAGTGAGAGATCAGATATAGGAAAGAGTATAGAAAGGAGTTTGATTGAGAAGAGGGGGGAAGAGTAGGTGTAGTGGAAGTGAGAGGGGGTAGAGGTAGGTATAGGAAGTGGCTGTGTGCAAGAGGTTGGTACATATAGGGTTTAGTTAATGAATGAGGTGGAAGAGGGTGAGAGTTAGGGAGGAGAAAGTATGATTGTACGATGGTGTGGTGTATGAGTTGGAGTGGAATTAAAAACCTGAGGAAGATCTGATTGATAGTTGTAAGAGTGGGGGGATGTATTTCTGCAATAAGTATAGGAGCACTGAGGCGGGTGAGATTTGGGGGCAGGGTAGGGGAGTGGAGTGAGCCTGTAGGGTGAATGGAGCTGGATACAGCAAGTGGAGAGAGTGCAGCAGAAAAAGTATCAGCAACTGTAGTACAATACTAGGGTAAGTGGGTAATTTAATGAAACAACTGTAACGGGAGAAAAACTTTGTTAACAAGCTGGAAGAATGTTTGTGTTTTATCAAGGAGGGAGAGGATATATAACAGTTAAGGAGATAGAGAGTATGAATTAGAAAAAAAAGTTTAGCTTGGGTACTAAAAGCCTCAGGAGAATAGTGTAGTACTAGCTATTTTGTTGGTAGGCACTGCCACCTAGTGGCATAAGAATGATAGCAAGTAGAAGAGTTAAGTCTTTTTGTTTGTAGTAAATGATTATTCAGGGTTTTGAGACTAGAGGGGGGAGAGTAGCAAGCGGTCTGCGGTAGACTGCTAAAGATACATATTCGGTAGGGCAGACAAGCACAACATGGGTATTAAGAAGGAGCTTAATTAGTTAGTCTATAGGTAGTTTCTTTTGGCTACATACATTCACAAAAAAATTGTACTAGTTAGTCCTCACAGTAGCAGCTTTCAAGGTGACCCATGCTAGGAGGCAAGTTCAGGGAGTCTTCTGGGTTAAGAATGAGGTAGTTCTTTTAATTGAATTGGCAGAGAGGGAGCATCTGGAATGGATTACTGTAAAAGAGAGAGAGAGAGAGATAGTGGGTTAGGTTGTTTAAGAGCTATGAGTGAAGGGATAAAAGGATAAGGCGGAAGTTAGGCTATAGTCAGAGGAGGAGGACTTTCTATAGGCATTATGGAAAGACAAGGGATAGAGTGTAGGTGAAGGGTAGAAATAGTTGGGAGAGTAGGTTCAAGTGGTAGTAGTAAAAAGCAGCAGATATGGCTAAAGAACAATGCAGAGGTAGGCAGCGTAAGAAACACTATTAAAACAATTTAGTAACTCTACAGTTCAAGCTATAGAAGAAAAAATGAAAGTTTAGCAGTATAAGACACGAGTAAAAAATACTCACTCTACAGTGCAATACAATATAAGACATGACTAATAAAACAGTCAAAAACGAAAGCAAACCCAGTGGAGTTAATGCTCAGCGAAGAAGTAGAATGCAGAAATAAAAAATTAATCCAATTACCGCTGAGCAAGGCAATGAAGGGTATCTAGGAGAATAATCTCTAAAACCTTCAATGTACAATTGGTGATGTAAAATAAAAATCCAAAAATATGCAAAACGTAATGAAAGCAGATTTATTTGTTAAAATAGGTTAGCACTTTCGCAATAGCTTCATCAGACCTTCAGTAACATAAACCATAGGAAATCAATGTTTTAAATACACAAAAAAGGCGCCAAAAACCCTCAGGCTTCTTAAAGATACAACACTCATTAAGAACATATTAAAAAACACGATGAAAAACATAATATATATAAAGCTGTGCATAATAAATATATAACTATAAATAATAAAAAACATGTCATATTAAAGACATTTCAAAGACATTTAGGTGTGCATATCTATAATAATAATAAAAACATAGGAATATAAGATAAGTATAAAAATCAAGTATGTACAATACAACAATGTGTACATACTAACATTTCTTGTTCCCTAACCTCCTGGATTTCAGTAATGGACGTAGGGGAACTTTCCCATTTAAACCTGGTATCTGATCAGCCCTGAACTTAATAATCCAATGAATCTCTCTGGTCTCAGTGTAGTTCTTAATGTCCCCTCTCCTATGTGTTCTAAAAATCTGTTCCAATACTCTGAATTTGAACTGATGTACTGCACCCTCCTCCTTGGTGTGTTTGGCCAAGGCATTGTGTAGGTTGCCCTTCCTCGTATGGTATGCATGCTCCCTAATCCTGTCCCTCAACGTTCGATTTGTTTTGCCTACGTAGTAGGCTGGACATGATGTACATGTGGCAAGATAAACCACATCCTTGGACATGCAACTACCTTTTGTCCGGCTATGATATATACCGGATCCATAGGGATAGACAAAGACAGGGTCAGTCAATATATATGAACAGAAATTGCACTTGTTGCAAGGTGTCATATAAGGCCCTAACGGAGTATAGGGTGTGTGATTTGCTTTTGGATAACAGAGCAACCTCTTAAGATTCTTCTTATTTCGATAGACAAACTTTGGTCGTTCACCTGTGAGACCCTTAATAATAGGGTCTACTGACAATACATGCCAGTGCTTGGAGAAAATATCTTTAACTGTGCCAATATCTCTGGTGTAATAAATGGGAAAAATAATGTTATTGTCTGTATGAAAGTCATCCTTGGGGAGTATTTGCTGGTAACTAAAAATGGTTTGCTGTTCTTTTGTATATTTTACTAGAAATTTGAATTGCCTACCTATTTGGGGGCATCTGACATCTGGGGCAAGAAAAACTGAAGAAAATGGCATCGGCTGCATCTTATATACTCCTGTCACAATGACTTTGGAACTCTGGCCGACTGCGGGACTGCCTGATGGCAGGATAACCCAAGTGTAATGACTGCAGCAGTGTTTACACTCTAACATCTACATTTATGGTAGGTACAAAACTGTACTTTATAGCTGGGGGGGATACCTTTATCTAGGTTCTGGGGTTTAAGCCAGGTTTCTGTTACTGCAATGACATCAGGAGTATGATTTGCTATACATGCATGGAACTGACTAAGTCTGTTGATAATGCTTCTGGTATTAATAGAATAGAAGGAGATTTGTTTTGGGGCAGTAGTTAGAGGGGCTGATGTGGGAGGAGTGCTTGGAATAGAGGTATGGTTCAGGTTTTGATCTGGGTGTGGATGAATATCACCTGCTATAAGTATAGTAGTGGGGAAACTTTTGGATTTTGATGTGAGTGGGTAGTATCTAATAAGCTTTGTCTTGTTTTTTGGAGTTAGGGAGTAAGAAGGAGGTATTTTTATTTTGGGGAGTTGTAAGTTTGAGGGTAGGAAAGAAGGAGAGATAATGAAGTCAATCTTTGAGTTAGGTTGATCATTTGGGAGTGGGTTGGTGGGGTGTTTATGGAAGGAAGGTAGTGGTGCATAGGGTGCAGTGAGATGATGTAAGAAGATAAGTTGAAGTAGTAGAAGGTTGGTAAGCATTAAGGTATACATAGTGAGAGATCAGATATAGGAAAGAGTATAGAAAGGAGTTTGATTGAGAAGAGGGGGGAAGAGTAGCTGTAGTGGAAGTGAGAGGGGGTAGAGGTAGGTATAGGAAGTGGCTGTGTGCAAGAGGTTGGTACATATAGGGTTTAGTTAATGAATGAGGTGGAAGAGGGTGAGAGTTAGGGAGGAAAAAGTATGATAGTACGATGGTGTGGTGTATGAGTGGGAGTGGTCTTAAAAACCTGAGGGAGATCTGATTGATAGTTGTAAGAGTGGGGGGATGTATTTCTGCAATAAGTATAGGAGCACTGGGGCGGGTGAGATTTGGGGGCAGGGTAGGGGAGTGGAGTGAGCCTGTAGGGCGAATGGAGCTGGATACAGCAAGTGGAGAGAGTGCAGCAGAAAAAGTATCAGCAACTGTAGTACAATACTAGGGTAAGTGGGTAATTTAATGAAAAAACTGTAACGGGAGAAAAACTTTGTTAACAAGCTGGAAGAATGTTTGTGTTTTAGCAAGGAGGGAGAGGATATATAACAGTTAAGGAGATAGAGTATGAATTAGAAAAAAAAGTTTAGCTTAGGTACTAAAAGCCTCAGGAGAATAGTGTAGTACTAGCTATTTTGTTGGTAGGCACTGCCACCTAGTGGCATAAGAATGATAGCAAGTAGAAGAGTTAAGTCTTTTTTTGTTTGTAGTAAATGATTATTCAGGGTTTTGAGACTAGAGGGGGGGAGAGTAGCAAGCGGTCTGCGGTAGACTGCTAAAGATACACACTCGGTAGGGCAGACAAGCACAACATGGGTATTAAGAAGGAGCTTAATTAGTTAGTCTATAGGTAGTTTCTTTTGGCTACATACATTCACAAAAAATTTGTACTAGTTAGTCCTCACAGTAGCAGCTTTCAAGGTGACCCATGCTAGGAGGCAAGTTCAGGGAGTCTTCTGGGTTATGAATGAGGTAATTCTTTTAATTGAATTGGCAGAGAGGGAGCATCTGGAGTGGATTACTGTAAAAAAGAGAGAGAGAGAGAGAGTGAGAGAGAGATAGTGGGTTAGGTTGTTTAAGAGCTATGAGTGAAGGGATAAAAGGATAAGGCGGAAGTTAGGCTATAGTCAGAGGAGGAGGACTTTCTATAGGCATTAGGGAAAGACAAGGGATAGAGTGTAGGTGAAGGGTAGAAATAGTTGGGAGAGTAGGTTCAAGTGGTAGTAGTAAAAAGCAGCAGATATGGCTAAAGAACAATGCAGAGGTAGGCAGCATAAGAAACACTATTAAAACAATTTAGTAACTCTACAGTTCAAGCTATAGAAGAAAAAATGCAAGTTTAGCAGTATAAGACACGAGTAAAAAATACTCACTCTACAGTGCAATACAATATAAGACATGACTAATAAAACACTCACATTACAGTGTCTTACATTTCAAGTAAGACAATGCAGTCGCTCTATAGCCCAAGCCATGGAAAAATGCAGTATGGCAGTGTATTGTTTAAGAAAAAGACAATCACTCTACAGCCCGGTCAGATATAAGTTCCCCAAGCCCGAGGTTTGAGGGATGGGGTTTGGCATCAGTAGACAAAGAAAGAGAATCATAAATATTCTACCAAACATAGCAAAGTTAAGTACATGGGAATATCTAAAACAGTACTTATGAACTATATAAGAATAGTCTAACAGTAACTGCTCAATATAGTACAGCCGTAAACACTAACTGTAATGGAGAAAAACGGATATGATATGGCCAAAATAGTATCAAACAGGAAAAAACAATCGCTATAGTTATAAAAAAAGTAAGTACATATAGTGTTGGTTAATCTTATTAGTACTCCACCTAATACTGTTTGCATATAAAACACTAATTTGATTCGGCTGGCTACATGGGTGTGCATATCATATTCAGTTATAGCCTCTTTAAGGGAGACAGAACAGGCATATACGACGCCCAGTGGTTTGTGCACCTTAGCTAGTCAGCTTGTTCATTGTTTGCCACTAATAGTTACAAAAGAGAAACAATACATCGATTGCCAGATATATTAAGATCAACGAATGAAATAGACTGCAGGTCAATAATACCCCAAAAGTCAGAAGTCTGATAAAACAAATGAACACAGTAATTAGGACTGTCCATAGAGATCCATGCGACAAAACAGAAGTAAGCAGGATATATTACTGTGCAGCTGAATGAATAACTGATAACATTCTACTGTAAGAACACAGGCTAGTGAGGGAAAGGAAGGGGAGAAATTGAATACAATCATGGAAGTATCTAATAGAGAAAACTAAAAACCAATTAAGACAAGAAGGGTCACTGCCTTTTAACAGTGACATTTCTTGTCTTAATTGCTCAGAAGAGGGAAAAGATAAAAAAAAAATACTAAGAAAGATAGATGTGATAAAAGCAATGAGCAGTATTGAAAAGACCAGGATCTATCATGCACTATTACAAATAAACTAAAAATTTCAGCACAGGCAGAAAAACTTAGAAGATACACAGATAAATATAAAGGAAAAATACAAAATAAGAAATTTACTGATGACCCAAAAAAGTTTTATAGAGAAGTGAAAAAAGATAAAAGGAATTGAAAGACTGACAAATAAAGAAGAAATATATGCATTTTGGAGACGTGTCTATGAAGATCATGTGGAACATAACAAAGATGCTAAATGGATAAAAGAAGTAAAAGAAAGAATAAGAAGTTTAAAGATATCGGACATGAAATGGGATGAAGTAACAGCCAGAGAGATTGAAACAAAGTTAAGAAAAGTCTCTAATTGGAAAACTCCAGACCTAGATGCAGTACCTAACTTTTGGTTAAAAGTACTAACATCTCTGCATGAAGATTTAGTCATGAGTAAGAACTATTTATATGCACACCGCTAACACACACAAACCTGGCTAATAATAGGTAAAACAATGCTCCTACTTAACGGTGAACCTGAAAGCTACCCCAAAAATTATAGACCAATAACTTGCTTTCTGTCGATGTATAAGCTGTACATGGGAATTGATGCCAGCAGCATTTATAGTCATTTAGAAGAAAATTCAATTATGGCAATAAAACAAAATGGCAATAAAAGAAAGTCATATGGAACAAAGGATCATTTGTTGTTAAAGTCATAGTGGAGAACTGTAAAAAGGGGAAGAATTGAAGTATGGCATGGATTTACTACAAAAAAGCATTTGATAGTATCCCACATTCATCGATAAAACAGTGCTTAAAAATGCATAAGATATACCCTACACTGATCGACTATATAACAGTGACCATGAAACAGTAGTAGACCACTTTGCAATTAAGCCATAATAAAGGATGAATTATTATCCCAGGGATAAAAATTCAAACAGAGATATTCCAGGATGACTCACTGTTGCTATTCTGCCTTGCCCTTAATCTGTTAAGATGTCTACGTAACAGCTTAGGCCATGGCTATAATTTGGCTCCTAGAAAAAACAAAGTCTAAAGACTTCTCATGATTTTTTTGTCGATGATTTAAAACTGTACAGCTCATTAGATAAGGAACCAAAAGCACAGCTGCAGGTTGTCAAAACTTTTTCAGATGCTATTAGAATGTCATTTGACCTTGATAAATGTGCAAAAGCAACCTTTAAAGCAGGAAAATTGCAGCTCCACGAAAAAACTGTTTGAGACAACAATGTGAAATAAAAGAACTTGAGCAAGAGGGGGTGTATAAATATTTGGGAATTGATGAAGGATCAGCAATAAAACATGAACAAATGCAAATAAAACTTAGTAAGGAATATTCTAGAAGACTTAATTTAATCCTGAAAACAGCGTTGACATCCAGGAACAAAATCCAAGCTATAAACCAATTTGCTCTTCCTGTCCTAACTTACAGTTTTGGAGTGATTGAACCCAAAACATGTTGGATAGACTAGATATTAAAACAAGAAGGATGCTTCATGCTCACCAAATGATCTATAAAATTTAGTGCATACCAAGATTATATATTCCCCGTTCTGAAGGAGGGATGGGCCTCCTTGAAACTGATTACATGTATAGATCTGAAATCATGGAACTCCACACATGTCTGCTTACCTCACAAGACCCAAATGTAGTGAAAGTTTTATATCATGAGGAGAATAAATCTAAGATGACTTCTCTGCTTAATCTAGCAGAAGCATATGGGTGTCAAGCAGGGATGGAAATCAAACCAGAAGTAGGTAAAAATCAGACAGCAACTGAATGTGCCAAAAAACAAAAGAAAGAATATAAGGTGAAGGACCAGATGAAAAGCAAGAAATGTGGAAAATGCATAAATATAGTTGCAAGTAAACAAAAACTTCTGGAAGAACTTCATGTTGATCAGGAATGAATGCAGGAATGGTTAAAAAGAGATTAATTCAAACCAAGAGATGAAAGGTTAATATTGGTGGCTCAATATAGTGGGCTACGTATATGTTGGTTTATGATGTCCATTGAACATGTGGGAGAAACAGACAAATCTAGGTTTTGTAATACCAAATTGGAAACAGTCTCACACTTCGTTGCTGGTTGTGACATACTAATGGCAGAAGGACTGTACACTGAAAAGTATAGTAATGTGGCAAGACGGCTGCACTGGGGATTGTGCAAACATTATGGTAGTGAAGTGGTTGAAAAACACTGGAAACATGAGGCACAAAGCATCTCAGAAAATGATGAAGTCTATATCACATGGGATCATCCATTACCATCAGTTTGAAAGATAGATGCTAGAAAACTGGATATAGTGGTCCAAGAAAAGAAAACAAAAGTAGCATTGATCATTGAAATCACCACAACTAGTGACTACAGTGTCCTGTGTACAGAGAGGCACAAAGTTATAAAATATCAGGATTTGCAAGCAGAATTGAGAGCAATGTGGAAGAAAGCTACTCAGATAGTTCCAATAGTAGTAGGAGCAAAGGGTCTTACAAAAAAAAAGAGTCTACAATCATATTTAGATATGCAAAATATATAAAAAAAATTCAAAATATATAAAAAAAAAATGGCCTGAGGATTGCTGATGTTGAAAGCCTTTTTATTTTAATTTAATTAAAGTTTATTCCGCTGCCATTGCTTGATTGTTGGAACTTGTTGTACAAGCTATTGTTATTGTTAGAAGTTGTCAGGGAGTTCTGTAATTGCTTACCTGTGCTGATTTTTGTTTGTTGAAAGTGTTTTCAAGAGTGTTCAAAAAGTGAATTTCAAGGTTTGAGAAAGAACTATGCACCTACCATTTGGATTTTTCAGTTGGAATTAATTATTTGATTATTAAGCTGAGCTGTGTTGTGCTGTTGTTGTGCCTGTTTTTTTTTTTTACCTTTTTTTATATTTAGATATGTGACCAATAACCAAAAAACACACAGTAGGAACACTGGTCACAAGGAGAAGTCAAGAAAAACACTCAGGGATCTCCAAACAAAAGTTTAATAATCTAAAAGCACATGCAGATTTAGTGCTTTCATTCCTCAAGGGAACTTCTTCAGAATGACACAGCACTGTTAACACAGCCCTTAAATAATCCAATCAATATACAAACTGTCATGCCATTGGCAGAAAGCCCAAAGATGGTAAAAATCTATGCATGAAGATCATATTAAAAATAATAGTATAAAATGACTAACAATATGTATATACTAAAATATATATATATTCATACACACACTTAAAATGTGGTCAAACTAAATGTATAAATCTTATAGGTAAAGCAGAGGGTAAAATAGTTTAACTGAGAGTTCTCTTTTTTAATGCTGGAAGAATGGAATAATATTCATTAAGGCCAGGGGTGGGGGGGGGGGGGGTTCAGGCATTGAACCTAAGCTGCCACACGAGTTCACAATACTCAACTAGTTTCTCAGTCTCCACCTCTTTCAAAGTGTTTAACCTGTTAGTTTCTCAGTCTCCACCTCTTTCAAAGTGTTTAACCTGTTCTAAAACCCAGAATTTAAACCTATATTTGTGCACATAAGTGTGTGTTTGAATAATGTATTGGTCTCCTTCTTCCTGGAAATATCATAAATATGTTCGTAGATCCTCTTTTTCAGCATCCTTTCAGTTTTACCAATGTAGAATGTGAAACAAGAGGAACAATATGCCAAATAAACAAATCCTTTAGTGTGACAATTAAAATATCCCCTGGATTTCAAGGTCCCAAATGAGTAAGCTAAACTTAATGCAGCCATGCTGGCGAGGTGCTGCCATTGAGGACATCTCCCACATTTGTGGGTACCTAACCTCTCTTCTGAGACTACCATGAGCTTAGAATCTTCAAACACATTTTTTTTTAATTCTGCCCTCTTTTCAGGTTAAACTTTAATTTCTTAGTGAAAACTTCCAAACTATTCGGCATGCTAGAAAACATATCCCAATAATTTTGGATAACGCCTTGCACAAGATGGGTATCACAATGAAAATCCAACACAAAATATGTCTTTCTGACCAATGGAGGGGTTTCCACCTAATCCCTGTCTTGATGGTACATCAACCACCATTCCTTCAACTAAACCACCTATATTGTCAAGCGACAGAATAGGGGTGTACCGAACACACCATTCCTGTAAAATACTGTCAGTGACGGAAGCAACCAATTCTTCAGGATATCCACACCTCACAAACAGCTCCCCTATGTACTTTAATTCTGATATTAAATCCTCCCTAAGTAAGGTCATACAGGCTGCTCTGACCATCTGTTCCTTGACAATGTTCCTTTTTTGAAAACTGGGGTGCTCACTTTGGTATTGAAGGTATGAGTTGGACAAATGTTTTTTGCTGTATAGGGTAGACACATATTTGCTATAATTAAAATCCTTCCAAATGTATGCATCCAGAAAATGTGTGGCATCCCCTGCCATATTTGAGGTAAATTTCAGGAAACTGGTAGTATGGTTAATATAATTCAAAAAGGAACCGATAACTTCCTCTGGTGCCTTCCATATAATAAAAATGTCATCCAGGTAACGTAAATAACATCTAATGTGTTCATAGAAAGGGGAGGTAAATATAAAATGTTTTTCCCAAAATAGCTAAGCAATATTAGCAAATATGGGGGCACATGAGGCCCCCATAGCTACTCCCCCTACTTGTTTATAGTATCCACCCTTAAAGAACAAAAAGTTGTTCTTAAGAACCAGTTCCATGTTTTCTAGAACTAATCGGAACTCTTGAGGAGATAGAAACCCAAACCCAGAAATAACTTCTTCAGACCAACCCAATCCAGTGTCATGTGGAATGACACTGAACAAGTCTTTGATATCTACCATAAGAAACATGTAATTGGCATCAAATTCAATATCCTTAAACTTGGACAAAAAGTCCCAATAATCAATTAGGATACGATGATACAACCCATAGAAACATTTTAGTTTATTGTCCACATACATAGCCAGCAGCTTTGCCTTAGACCTAACAGATGAAACAATGGGTCTTAGAGGGGGATCCTGTGCATCTTTATGAGTCTTGGGGATCCCAAATATAGCCAAGATCACTGGATTTGGAACCCTCAGGAATTCATATAGCTGGTGGTCAATGGCACCTTGAAACAGATTGTCTTCCAAAATCAAATCCAAGTTCCTGTAGGCTAAATTAATTTAATTTCTGGATACTTCTTGGTATTGACCCTCACCATGAAGAATCTCTAACATCTTGGCTGTATAAATCCAATCTTGCATAAGAACCACCCCACCACCCCTTATCTGGTTTCATAACCCAGATGTTGTTATTCCTGCTGATATCTATCAATATTATCTTTCCTTCCCTGCTGAGATTACTGTGAACATAAGACTTATTTCTGGCACGGCTTCAAAATTAGCTAGGGCAGGGTGAGTGGGGGTTGAAGGTGCTCTTTTTCTTGAGCTGATTACAGGCCTCAAAGGAAGGAGATTTACCAAGAAGAACTTCCAGATTTAAATTCTTAACAAATAGTTTTGTATCCAAAACCATTTTAGCCACAGACCCAGACCTACTGGGTACAAAATTAAACCCCTTTTGAAATAAATCAAAATGGGTGACCGTAAGCTCTATTTCACTGTAATTAAAGATGTAAAAGTCCCTATAGGAATGTACTGCTCCATCAGCCAAAATTGGATTATCCCAATGTATATCTAATTCCTCCTGCCTCTGCCCCTCTGCCCCCCCCGACGTTGATTCCAGTTGGAATACTGTCTGGTGACTTGGGCATAGGTGGATTGCAGGGTTTGGTTTTGCAACCTCGGGGATCTCCTCACTGGGCATTGACCTAAAGGGACCCTTTCCTGGGCATCCTGTTGAGAATTGTCACCAGGAAAATTTCCTTCAGCAGCATCCAGGTTATCCATCTCCTCTAGGGAACCTTCTTGTGACCTATGGGTGGAACGAGCAGATTTGGGTAGAAAAGAGGAATATGTCCGCCCACTCTGATAATCCTTCTCATCCCTCTGCAATTTATTGATTTTCCTATTTTTATTTTTCTCAGCCATTTTATCTGCATCTTTAAACATATTAAAATACTTCAATTTAAATTAATTTACTGAATGTAACAAATCAGCTTCAGTTTTGGATTAAGTTCTATTATCTCCTTATGTAATTTGTCCATCACCAGTAAGTTATTTTTAATAATAATTCACAAAACATTAAGATCACATTCATTAAAAACTTCAACCAGTTTATTAAAAAAGACAGTTCCTTCAAAGACATTATTGGGAAATTTAGTAAGTCTCAGTCCCTTAGGGACATGTTTTTTGTCCAAGCACTGTTCAAAAAAACAGTTATCTAAGGTCAACAATTTGTATTTAACTAACTTGTCTTTTAATGTATAAATGATATCTTGGTAAGAAAGATGTTCTTGTTGGGGAGACTGCTCAACTGCCAAAACTCCTCACATCAACCAGGAATTAAAATCAAAGTCTAACATTCTCTCGTTGATGCCATTAGCTTGGTTCCGTACACCCAAATCATGTTCGGGCCCTCTACAACCCTTCTAAAGAATGTTTTATTTTTATTTATTTATTTTATTTTATTTTACATTTGTTTACCGGGAAAGTCTGACTAGATGAGGTCCATTTACAGTGGAGGCCTGGGAGAAAAACTCCACATCAAACCATATGTACAATTTAAATGTACAATCAAAAAGACATATACAATGATTTGTTCCAAGCAAGCTTAATTCACACAGTAGACTCTGTATGACAGTATTTGGGAGAAAAGACTCACATTAAATGATTCAATCAAGAGACATCACACAAGACATAATAACCTACACATAGTAGGCCCTGTATTGGACTATTTGAGTACTGTATACTAGAGATAGTAAGAAGTGAGGAGAGGAAGGTAGCAGGAATTGGAGGAGAGCAGGAAAGCATTTATGTGATGAAGGGACAGAGCCAGGATTGCAAGAGGTGTGATTTAAGTGACTTCTTGAACAGTGAGATGGATGATGGGTTGATTATAGAGTTATTGTTAGATAGCTGGGTAGATAATGAGAGAATAGATTCTGTGAAGTGATGGTTAAATTGAGAAGCTATGCTGTCATTGTTAGTATCAGTGTTTGGAGCTGGGGTGGTAGATTTACCTGGTTTCAGAAGGGAATTGATGGCTTGCCAGAACTTTAGGGGGGGTTTGGAATGTTTGTTTTGGATACCTAGGAAGTACTTTTATTTATCCAGTTGTGTTTGTTTTTTAGGCCTGATTTCGCAGCTGTTGATATTTTTGTTTATCTTGGTTAGTGTTATTCTTTTTCCAGATCTTCTAGGCATTTTCTCTGGCTTTTTGTAAGGATTTTCTGGTCCTATTTACCCAGGGGGCATAGTTAACTTTTATTCTATATTTCCTGATGGGAGCTACTGTATTTAGAACATTCATAAAAGTATTATTGAAAAAACTTAACTGCCTGGTCTAATGCAAGAGTTTGTAGTGGGTGTCAGTTACATTGCTGTAACATGCTGGTAAGAATTTGTGGATTTACCTTGTGTTCATTTCTAGTTTCCTTATAAGTATGGGTTTGGGTTTGTTTACCTGTTTATGAATGTGGGGCATTGGACACTCAGTTCAGCAGGTAGGCAGCCCACGTGATAACTTTCTTTGGGGAAATTAACTGAAGTCCAATCAAGAATGAAATGTTTTTTGGATTTTTTGTCAACTCTGGTGGGTTTTTGGATTAGTTGTGAGAATCCAAGTAAGTTAACATGGTTTGAGGGATTATTGGAGTTACAGGTTAGCCAGTCTAGGTTTAGGTCACCTAGCAGGATAGTTTCTTTGGGCAGGTTGATTGTGGCCCATTCTAACATTCTAACATTTCCATTTTGATGAAGAAAGAGATGCAGTTGCAATTGAGACTGGCTGCTAACCTTCCCACAGGTCTAAATGAGGTAATCTCTATATCTCCTATATTACAGGAAAAAGCTGAGAAATGGGATAGAATATTTTTTTGGAAAAAGTGTCATGCATGTATATTTATTATACACTATTTACCTTGTGAATTTTTATGTGTGCAAGATAATACATTTTATTCTTTTATGTTTATTTTTCAATGGGAGTTTTTTATGTCAATATTAAGTGAAATGTGGGTAGATCTGTTATATTGCTAACCAGTTGTGTTGTTTAATAAGATATTTAAACACGGTCATTTAGTGTAGCTATGTATTCTGATGAGGTGTCGCATTTGTGGAGATGAAAGCGCTTAATAATTGTGTTCTTCATTAAAATTATTTCCATCCAGTATCCTGTTCCAGTATGTTAAACTCAAGAGGTTAGTTATAAACCCTTTTTTTTCTTTCCAATAAACAAACCCTTATGTCACCTGGTGGATAGCCAGCTGTCTCAAATACAGGACAAAGGAAGTTAGAATTGGGGAGTCTACCTCTACAAACAGATCAGTTATCATCAGAGTCCATAAAGAGTCTGTTCTGGGGCCACTCTTTTTGTCATCTACATCTGTGAACTTAAGACCAATGTCAAGGGCCTCTGGCTGACCAAATTTACAGTTGATTACAGATTACAAACATCATAGAATCCCCCACTGACATTAATATTCTCCAAGTAGGACTGATACACACAAATAACTGATGTCAAAATGATGGACTTAAACTTCAAGAGAATAAATGCATACTAGTGTCCTTCAAAAAGTCATCCACCCCTGGCATAAAGTATTAGTAGTGTAGTGAATGTCAAGTTGTATCAGTCAAAGATCAAAGTATAAGCAATGTACTGGGTAGAAGGAAGAAATAGTACAGTAGAGAGTTGGTTATCTGAACTAATTGAGACCTAGGTTTGTTTGAATAATCAAACTGTTCCGATAATCAAACATATAACTGAACTGGATAAAAATCTTCTAAAATCTTGTTTTTTTTCTGCATGCAGGAATACACTTTTCAACCATTCAGTGATGCCAGTGGACAATTTTCACACACGAGCAGGTTACAAGCTTAAAAACATGCTCAAGCAAATATGTATACCATTCGGACTTTATGATTTTTCCTACCCGAAAACTTTGGAAGACTGGTTTGGATAATCGACGTAAAGATAATAGACTCTCTACTGTAACCATGATACAGAGAAAAGCTAAAGTTGTTTGAGAATAATATGTGTGGGGGGAGGGGTGTCCTTTTCAACTTAATATCAAGTAACATACTTGAAAATCTGAGTGTGTAATAAAACACAATGTATTACAACTGTTATACAATTTTTTTACCTTATAAATACTGTAAAAGGAACATTTTATATGGCAACCATGTGACTATTTTGACAAGCAAAGGGACTGGGTTTATCAAAGATCATTTCATAAGTATAAAGTCCACAGATTAACCATGGTGTGAACTTCACTCCTAGTTGTTAGTAAATGTGTCAGGTCTTACCCATCTGCTCTGATCAGTGCAATAGAATAATGTAATCTGTATTCTGAAGATGGAAGGTTGACCGACTGTAGTTTTTTAATTCTTTTGCTTGATGGAGTTGTGGATGGTATGGTATTCTTAATGCTATAAGTAAGTCTATTCTTACCTGTATTTTTTGATTGCTTGATGCTAACTGGAGTTGGCTTTCTTTTATTTTATTTATTTTTTTTGGAGGGGGGGTGCCTGACTTTCCGATCCAGTCCCTTGGACGTTTGCAACTTGAGTTGTTTCTCTTAATAGTGGTAAAACAAGTATAAAATAATACGTTACTCATGTTGTAACTCTTTGCCTTGTTAGTAAATGTTCCACATTTTACCCATTTTTCTACACTGTGAGTGGCAGTAAATGTAACATATTCTGAAAATGGAAAACTGTCTATAACTGCAGTTTCTTTAATTATTTTGCTTATTTGTTCTATAGATGTTATGGTAATACCAAACCATACTAACATTTTTGTGAACTATTGAGCGCTGACTTTTGGCACCATTTTTTGTTTTTAAACAGTGTAGATAGCGATTTCACTTTATCTGAAGAAGTCTTCCTAAAACGGAAGACGAAAAGCGCTTTACAGTTTAAATAAATCTCTGGATTTTACCCACTTGCTCGGAACCTGTTTTTGTTGTGCTTCAAGAGTTGGTTTTGTTGCCGTTAAAAACCATACTAAAATGTCGGAAAATGAATTCTCAGCTTTTGAATTTAAGGATATGTAGTTTGAATTATCTCATACATTAAACTTACAAATTCTCAAATTCTTTTGCTGAGGTTTGTTCATAGACAGTTATAATAACATTCAGAATCATGACAGCATCAATCCCACATAGCCAAAAAAGTATTCAAATTCCAAAACGGGTTATTGTTACCAGCAGTCCCTTCCGAGTGCAACTCATGCTTCTTAACTAAATCTCTTTTTGTAGAATGTCCCTGAATTTTCTTCAAATATTTGTCCTGACCTCATAACATTTTTGATTTTCTAGAAAATCACTTATGTTTACAGTCAGTCAGTAATGTCAGTCATTAGAGTTTTATACTTAATGTTCAAAAATGTATTCTAATCAAAACTTATTTTTCCTTCTAATTGTTTAAGTGAATTAGAGTAATATTTAAATATTCTTCCTGATTTTATTCCCCTCTTGCATTATTGTGGCTTTGTCTAGAATCATTGACCAAATAAGTGGAGAGGTATGGTGCTACCCCAAAGCACTCTGATCTAAATTATTTGTTTTGGTGTTTTGGCAAACTAGAAATGGAATACTAGGCAGGTCACATTGCTGCATTTGGTTGGTAGAGTTTTTATCTTTATCAGTGCTGTTTTCCTTGGATGGAACTGAAACAACTCTGTTTATTTGCAGTCTCAACAGCCCAGCAGGTAAAACGTTCATTTTTGGTGCAGATGCTGTACGTTCTCTAACTTGGATTCATTTTTTTCCAGTAGTGACACTGCAGTGTGGTATAAACCAGTTACTGCACTCCTGTGTATGTCATCCTAGGTTCTTAGGTTGCCAGACAAATACAAGGCTATCAGTCTGCACACTATTACAAGCCTAGCCAATAACTGGAGGTGAGAGTCAAACTATGCACGTTGTATCTGTAAAGTAAAGATGTCTCGGTTTAACTTAACTTTAAATGGAATGTCAGTAGTGTAAGTCCCACCATCTTGCACAGTTTCGGGAACCTATTTTCATTTTCACTTTCTAACTGAACCACTGTGATTAGTGTTTTCAGAGCAGGCCTACCTTTTTAACAACAGTTGTAAACGTTCGACAAAAGAACTAGCTGAACTGCATGTATTAAGGTTTCCAATATTTAACTCAAGTGCTAACAGACCCCATCCATATTCCTCCAGCTTTTAATCCAAGTGCTGACCTATTCTCTCCCACATTCTTCCTGAAGTGGCAAAGCTATTGTTGTAATACAGGAGTTGTTAACTGACCAGGCCTACTTCTTCTTCAAAGAACTTCTAACTTACATTCAGACTACTTTCTTATTAACCAGTGTCTGCAGTGGGAAGGTATATACTTTATCTTTACCATTTTCCATTCAATGCAGCAAGCTTCAAAATAAGTCTGACTTTCTGTTCTTGGATTTGGGTTCATGATATTTGTTTCTCTTTCTAGTAAGGCACAAATACTTTTGTGCATGACATTTTTCCACCTCTGTCATATTGGAAACTACAACCTTGGCTTGTTGCACTGAAGATTGCCAACATTTCATCCAAATGATCTTACATGAGCCTGACAAATTAGTAGTTTTTCTGTGCTGTGAACATTTACAGGATTTGGAAAATGAATGGCATTCACTGTTCAGTAAAGCAATGATCTTTTATTTTTAAAAGTGGATTATGGGTGAGTTGTTACCAAGTATCATGTATTCTATACTTTACTGTTATGGTGCTTTGGAATTTTTTTCATGTCATATGTGCCCCATCCTTTAGCTACTATGTGCCAATAATACCCTGGTATGAAAAGGAACCTTGAAATGCCACCGTAATGCTAAAAATGTTGAGGTGGTTAGATGTCTGTATCACACAGGATGCTGTTTACATTAGGCTGTGGTAATCTAAGACATATTAGATAGACAGTGGGCAGCAGTGGTGTTACTCAAAAAAAGAAGAGACTTTTGTGCCCAGTTTAGTGGGGATAATATGGCAGAGGGGAGAAACAGTTGTTACTATTTAGTTTTCTTGCTAGAAGACCAGTGGAAATTAGGCAGTGTGATAATTCTTAAGAAAGCCTTGAGGTGTATAGAAGTTGGTGCTGAGCATTAGTCATCACAGTCCTTTAGAACTGCCACAGCATATGACATAGCTGGTGAAGGGAAGTTAACTGATGTAATTACAAGAGACAGGGCAGGTGGGTTTTTGATGAATTTAGAGATTATTTAAGATTATTTTTGTTGCGTGGTGGTGATGTAAGCTTTGCTGACTATTTTGCATAAAGAAGACATAATAGGGCTCTCTTACATATAGTGGGTGGTGATGAGAGTTGTTGATAGACCTTGAAGTCTGTTTTTGAGTGTTGAGTACAACACTTGGGAGGTATCTTGGCATGGAGTTAGAAGCTTGCAGTGATGTCAGCTGTTTTTTATAGCATATGGATTACCATTTATGAGCTGGATTCAGATGAGTTTATTGTGCATGGGGAGTTGATTTAGCAATTATTCCTACCAAAAAACAATTGTCTCAGATTTTATGGGATTTACTGTTGTTACAGCTGAGGTTTGCTCAGATGTTGTTATTTGGTCAACTATTATTCCTATGTTAGTATGGAGGCATGAAGCTAAGGTGTTGGCAATAGAGGCAGCCAGACACTTTGCTAACCACATTTCTTTAAGGTTGTAGTATCGTTAGACATCATGAATTTAGGCATTGTGATGGTAATGATAGGAACAAGGTGTAGTATCGAGATGGCGGAATGCATTTAAGTGAGGTGACGCTTTATCTTTGTAATGTTCACATTGTCCTTTTTTTTTACAGGATTTGTAGGAGAGGGTTAAGTAGTGGAGATGATCAGGAAACAAAGTGGGGAAATAGAGTTCCATTTAGGCAGCCTTGTGGGTGTTTGGGGATACAGACCTGTGTGGAGTAGTGATTTCTCATCCACTTCTTTCCTGGCAAAAACAGAAAGGGTGTGAGCACTTATCATTGTTGCCTTAGTAAGTTATAATTTATGGCTTGAGAGTGAGCAGAAGGTTAAGCTGCTGCTGAAACTATTGCTTGTTGATAGAAGAGAGCAGTATGTCATGCATGCTGTATTGATATGTTTGTGTGACATGTGGATGGTGCTATATAGTATACATATTGAATTTCGTGAATTATGGAAGCAGAAGAGTGTAGATGGTTCAACCTGTACCCAGGGCCACTACTATGAATCAGTTCTCCACCCCTCAGCTCTTAAAATGAAGAGCAAAAAAGAAAAGAAAAAAAAAACAAAAACATTTTTTTAAACTTAGCAAACTGCACAAAAATTGCTACAGTTTATACCCTGCCTGCATGAAGCACTATGGTGCTCATGTTTTAGTTTAAAAAAAAATCTTGTTTTTAAACTGTGGCAAACGGCTTTTTACAAATATAGCAAGCAATTGCTACAGTCTGTACCTTGCCCTCACAGAGAGCTATAGTGCTCAGGTTTTAGTTAAAAAAGAAAAATTGTATTTACTTTTAAGCACTAGGAAACCACTTGTTTTAGTGTTGTTTGTATTTGACAGGGGTGCCTTGGCAAGGAGTGTTTGTTCCGGTCCATGAATATCTGTACAAGGTGATGTGAGGTGTAAGATAAGGAGATATGAGTTGCTATAAGAAGTATGAGTGAGTCATGTTAGGTTGGAAAGGGGGTGGAGTTGAAATTTTGATTGTTCATGTTGCTATGTATACAGGAAGATTTGTCAGGAGGGATAGAATTAGTAAAGTGAGGAGAAGTGTATGTATGGAAGGGTGGAAGCAGAACATTATATCTCTTAGCAAAGGCTTTGTGAAGCCCTCCCATCCAGCCTGCTTATCCAGTACTGGCCTTGTTTATTAGCTGTTGATGGGGGAGAGCAGTATGTCATGCACCCTACATGGATAAGGTTGTGTGGCAGGAGAGCAGTGCTGGGATGTACTGGCCTTGTTTATTAATTGTTGACAGAGGAGGGCAGTATGTCATGCACCCTACATGGATAAGGTTGTGTGGCAGGTGAGCAGTGCTGGGATGTACTGGCCTTGTTTATTAATTGTTGATGGAGGAGAGGAGTATGTCATGCACCCTACATGGATAAGGTTGTGTGGCAGGTGAGCAGTGCTGGGATGTACTGGCCTTGTTTATTAATTGTTGACAGAGGAGGGCAGTATGTCATGCACCCTACATGGATAAGGTTGTGTGGCAGGTGAGCAGTGCTGGGATGTACTGGCCTTGTTTATTAATTGTTGATGGAGGAGAGCAGTATGTCATGCACCCTACATGGATAAGGTTGTGTGGCAGGTGAGCAGTGCTGGGATGTACTGGCCTTGTTTATTAATTGTTGACAGAGGAGAGCAGTATGTCATGCACCCTACATGGATAAGGTTGTGTGGCAGGTGAGCAGTGCTGGGATGTACTGGCCTTGTTTATTAATTGTTGATGGGGGAGAGCAGTATGTCATGCACCCTACATGGATAAGGTTGTGTGGCAGGTGAGCAGTGCTGGGATGTACTGGCCTTGTTTATTAATTGTTGATGGGGGAGAGCAGTATGTCATGCACCCTACATGGATAAGGTTGTGTGGCAGGTGAGCAGTGCTGGGATGTACTGGCCTTGTTTATTAATTGTTGATGGAGGAGAGCAGTATGTCATGCACCCTACATGGATAAGGTTGTGTGGCAGGTGAGCAGTGCTGGGATGTACTGGCCTTGTTTATTAATTGTTGATGGAGGAGAGGAGTATGTCATGCACCCTACATGGATATGGTTGTGTGGCAGGTGAGCAGTGCTGGGATGTACTGGCCTTGTTTATTAATTGTTGATGGAGGAGAGCAGTATGTCATGCACCCTACATGGATAAGGTTGTGTGGCAGGTGAGCAGTGCTGGGATGTACTGGCCTTGTTTATTAATTTTTGATGGGGGGAGCAGTATGTCATGCACCCTACATGGCTATGGTTGTGTGGCAGGTGAGCAGTGCTGGGATGTACTGGCCTTGTTTATTAATTGATGGAGGAGAGCAGTATGTCATGCACCCTACAAGGATAAGGTTGTGTGGCAGGTGAGCAGTGCTGGGATGTACTGGCCTTGTTTATTAATTGTTGATGGAGGAGAGGAGTATGTCATGCACCCTACATGGATAAGGTTGTGTGGCAGGTGAGCAGTGCTGGGATGTACTGGCCTTGTTTATTAATTGTTGACGGGGGGAGCAGTATGTCATGCACCCTACATGGATATGGTTGTGTGGCAGGTGAGCGGTGCTGGGATGTACTGGCCTTGTTTATTAATTGTTGATGGAGGAGAGCAGTATGTCATGCACCCTACATGGATAAGGTTGTGTGGCAGGTGAGCAGTGCTGGGATGTACTGGCCTTGTTTATTAATTGTTGATGGAGGAGAGCAGTATGTCATACACCCTACATGGATAAGGTTGTGTGGCAGGTGAGCAGTGCTGGGATGTACTGGCCTTGTTTATTAATTGTTGATGGAGGAGAGCAGTATGTCATGCACCCTACATGGATAAGGTTGTGTGGCAGGTGAGCAGTGCTGGGATGTACTGGCCTTGTTTATTAATTGATGATGGGGAGAGCAGTATGTCATGCACCCTACATGGATAAGGTTGTGTGGCAGGTGAGCAGTGCTGGGATGTACTGGCCTTGTTTATTAATTGTTGATGGAGGAGAGCAGTATGTCATGCACCCTACATGGATAAGGTTGTGTGGCAGGTGAGCAGTGCTGGGATGTACTGGCCTTGTTTATTAATTGTTGATGGGGGAGAGCAGTATGTCATGCACCCTACATGGATAAGGTTGTGTGGCAGGTGAGCAGTGCTGGGATGTACTGGCCTTGTTTATTAATTGTTGATGGAGGAGAGCAGTATGTCATGCACCCTACATGGATAAGGTTGTGTGGCAGGTGAGCAGTGATGGGATGTACTGGCCTTGTTTATTAATTGTTGATGGGGGAGAGGAGTATGTCATGCACCCTACATGGATAAGGTTGTGTGGCAGGTGAGCAGTGCTGGGATGTACTGGCCTTGTTTATTAATTGTTGACAGAGGAGAGCAGTATGTGATGCACCCTACATGGATAAGGTTGTGTGGCAGGTGAGCAGTGCTGTGGTTATCCAAGAGAGGAAACTGACATTGCTGGCTTGCACATTGTTTATGTTTTGAATATCATGTAATATGCAAGCTATCAACCAAAGCTGGTGGTATTGCATGTTTGGTGTTTTTTTTTCCTGTTTGGGAGAGGTTCCTGGACCAATAGACAGGAAAAATTAAATTCAGCCCTGGTCAGGCAGCAATGTCTCTGATGGATAGTGGCAGCTGTTAAATCATGCCCTAACATACACCACCTTAAAATAACTTATAAGGCATAATAACTTGTAGGATACATCTGGGTTGCATGGCTAGGCTTATAAAGGACCCAGTGGCCATTAGTCTAGTATGTTGGCTGATTGTGGTGATTCAGTAACCAAGTATGCCATGGTATGCCTTTTTTGACAATTACCTTCAATAAATTGCTGTTTTTCATTTTGATGGATCTCCATCAAAAATGTAAGACTAAGAACTCTTCAAAAATTTAAGTGTGAGTCTTAAAACAGTGAACAACTTTAAATCTTAGATGCCTGTGTCCCTTCTGCTTAATATACACAAAGATATCTCTTTCCTCTCTTTGTCTGTATACATTTATAAAAAAAAGTAACACTGCAGCACCGAAGCACGCTACAGTGGGGTTAAGGGAATATACCTCTTTCCCAACTGTAGTGCAATCTTGGAGTTAGTATATATAAAGTAACGAGGGTGTGGGGGGTGTCCCCCTGCAAAACTGCCTTTGCAGTGTGTTATTTTTTTTTTTTATTTTACCAGTTCAGTGAACCGGTATTCATGAAAGTGCACTTTTGTTTAAGTGCACTTTCATGTATATGGGGTCGGACTTTTGTTTGTCGAAATAATGAGCTTTCAACAAACAAAAGTAGACCCATTTAAAGATATACATATGTGTGTGTGTGTGTGTGTGTGTGTGTGTGTGTGTGTGTGTGGATATATATATATATATATATATATATATATATATATTTACATACCTATACATATAAATAGGTATAAACCTAGCTGTCCTTACCACTAATTGAGAGGTTTCAATTAGAAGAGAAATTGCTAGTCTTATGTCAAGGACTGTCTAATGCAATAAAGTTACTGCCCAATTCAGCAAATGTACTTGTTTAAAAAAAATCATTGAGCTTTTAATATAATTGTGAACTTTTGCATCCTAAGACAATACTGTCTATTGTTGTAGATCTACTTATCTGTGCTGTCTTCCCACTGCTAGGAGAAAGCACAGCTCTGCTATTTTTCTTCAAAAAAGTATAGTGCACATGCAGACATTGATCGGTTTCTGCAAATCCTCGGTTGTAGAATATGAAGATTCATTTCTGGCAATGCTCTGGGGGCCTCTGTGCCTCAAAGCAATATGGCAAGTATGTCACTTTCACCTTGGCACTTTGTATTCACTATGCTAACTATGGGAGTTTCCCATCAGAATCAAAGGTAATTTATTAGCGTTTTTCTCCATCTCGCTTAGACTCTCATTCTCCTCAGTGACAGCAGTTTTTTTTTTTTGTCTTGCAATGAACTATAAGAACTACTATAATGTATTGTTTGATCTGCACTGGTATGCTTATTGTTTTAATTTTAATTACACTAGTATACAGTGTTTGTGGATGATGTGGAAACTCTGGTGGCTATATGTCAATCAGATATCAGATATAAATGTGCTCTATGTAGGAAAGTTGCTAGCAACCATTGTTTTAAATTACCAATAGCTGAGATATTGCTGCTGTTTTAAGCAGCTAATGTTGGTTTGTGATGACAATGAAAGAACTAATGGTCATAATAATGTATTTCAGCTGAATGATTTCAGATAGTTACACTGTTTCCAGCAACCTATATCAACAATCATTGATCAGTGATCATGCAGCTGTCCAGTGCTTCCATCTCACATAAAGATGAACAAGTTCAGTGTACACTTTTGATGTTTGTGTCTGATAGAAGTGAAATAATCACTATATAATGTATTTCAACTTCCGACTTTCATATGCATGCTCTGCTCCTACCTCCATTTAATCACATTATGATTGTTTAAATGTGATCAAGTGATGCGTCTTTGCTTTCAGTCTACTTCTAATATCTTGATGCAAGAATGAGCATGTTTTGACTGTTTACACCACAGATGTTTGACTGATCAAATTGAATTGCCACTTAAATGTATTTCAACTTGATGTACTTATGCCAATATCTTGTCAAGCAATATCAATGGTTATTCATCACTAGTAATATAACTGGCTTTTTTCCTTAGACAGCCTGCCTTCCAATATGCCTTTGATTTACCATTTACATTTTTGACTTTATAGAAAGTGAAAGAAATAATGCTTGCAGTAATCTGTTCCAGCTTATTACTCTTATATACATAGACTCAGCACTCTTGCAAGGCATATTGATGATTATTTTGCATTGATCCCCTAACTTCCATTTGATTTCACATAATCTGCTTTCCAGCTTCCTACCTTCACCTTTTTAGCCCTTTACTGGATGACTGACTGGGCTCAAATGAAAGAATTGATGACCAGGATAATGTTGTGTAACCCACTGTTGCAACACACAGCTGACTCTCACATAAGTTGCTGTAAAGATAAACAAAAAAGAAAGACATTGAATGTATAGCTGCTGTATTTTGTGTATACTTCCAATACTGCCCATGGAAACATCTGGTGTCCTGACAGTGTTTTGTTATGTTGAGCAATCCTGCAAGAGAAAAATGTTGCTGAAGATCAAAGCATCTTCCCCTGCTTGTTATCTCTACTCAAATGGTTAGGGACTCACGGAAGAAGCATTCATTATTTTATTACAGTTATGTGCTATAAGTTCATTTTAATTTATTTTGCAGTACGTTACTGTAAACCTATACTTGCTAACAATAGTAATAATGTCTAGTTCTGGGAGAAAAATATGAAGTCAGAACATATTATTTCCGCAGATGCTTTGTCATAGTGCAGGCTTTGGAGTTAGATCATCTTACAAATGAGAGTACACATTAGTCTCTGCTGCTGCTGCAATTATTCTGAAGTTTCCATTCAACTAGCATCCTCTCTTGGCATCTCTTCTAAGTGCTTATCAAAATATCAGCTGTTGTCTTATCCTCTTCCTCTTAGCTCTTGCCATTATCAATTATTTCCTCTTCAGTCCTACTTCAGCTTCATTTATAGCACACAGAAATGTTAAGGTAACAATGCTGGCTCCTTACTCACTCCCAGACTCTTTTTTTTTTTTTTTTAATTTCCTTTGTGTGAGACGCTGAAGCTTTTTTCTTCTAAGTGGTCCCTTAATGGAGTGGAGCAAGTAATTCAGCTTTGTATTTGGAAATGGCTTATTAGCCTCTAACTGATTGTCAGGGTGTCTAGGAAAAAAAGATGATGCATGGAATCTTACAGCAGTTGGGCTATACAGTATTTAATTATTGTCACACAAAATATCAGCAGCTTATATTATCAAATATTACATGGAGTTTTATATTGCCTTTGCTTTGCATGTAATGTTTAATTTGGAACCTGTGCTCATGTTGAACAACATGTTTAGATATTGACTGCTTATTTGTTAATGAATCACAGGTGACTCTTAATGATATGATATAGTGCCTTTTTAGAGAATTCACTTGCTTATTTTTAATACTGACTTAGTAATTTGTGTATACAGTTCACACATTTATACACTGTCGCTCAAGAGAATAAAATGCCTAGCAGACCTATTACGTCTTATAAAATTGTGAATATAAGAATATCATTCTAGGTTGTGCAGCAGGCCAGTAAATAACCAAAAGCTGCAGTATATATAACTTTAAGCCTATATGTGCTTATTGTCTTGTGGTCCACCCATTCCCTTGCAGTGCTAGTAGAATTGTAGTCCGGTATTTCATTCACTTTACAATAGTACTGTAATTTCCCGACCCTTCAACTCACACCACTCAGTTTCTGACAGTATCCCCAAGACGGTTACAATAATAAGCTGCCATCGTGATATATCCTGTAGTCAAAGGTTCAATTCTATGAACATCAACTTATCTGCTGTGTGACTTTGAACAAGTAATTTAATGTAACAGTTCTTTCCAGATCATAACTATTTTAAGGCACTTGAGGCGGGGCAGTTTGTCTGGTTACTCAATGAAAAGTTATAAAAAATGCATTACATTTAATGAAGAGGGCAGGATGTTGCTTCCGTCTGATAATTACTGAGTCTATAGCAGATTCTAATGTAGCCATATCACAAAGGATAGTAAAGCAAGAATAACAGAATGTTCTGAGAGTTTGCGCTCACGTTTTATCATATAGTTTCATATTGTCATAACACTTGCTTCATTTGCAGGTAAATTGGAAGCACAGATACTTTGAAGAATATATCTGTTATTACTTGTCCTAGTTCCTGCAAACATGGGACCCATCACAGTATGGCTTTTTTAAAGGAAGGTCATGCCTATTAAATCTGATTGACTTTCTTGAGAGCATCAACAAAGCACTGGATGGAGGTAAGACTGTGCCTAAAGCTTACTTCGACCTGGCCAAGGCTTTTGACACACCCACTCAGCCATTATAGACAAGCTCACTAATTTAGGTATAAACCCTTTTATCGCTCGCTGGATAGCCAATTGTCTGAACGGGCCTAGGAGGTCAAAATAGGTGAGATCACCTCCACCAAGAGGCCGTTCACTAGCAGAGTCCACCAGGGTTCGGTACTGGGCTTGCTCCTTTTTGGCATCTATTTCTCTGAAATGGAAGCAAATGCTGAAGATTTATGGCTGACTGTTTGCAGATGGTGCTGCAGCCAACTGGCATAACGTATCAGGTGTAGTCTATGACAGAAGAATGTCAAAGAAGCTGAAAAGTAAGGTGTACAAGACAGTGGTGCAACCAGTACTACTGTATGGTACAGAAACCTGGGCAGTAGAGGCAAGAAGCTAGAGGTGATGGAAATGAAGTGCCTGAGAAAGGTGATAGGATGCACACTGTGGGATAGATGAAGAAATGAGGATATAAGTGCAGAAGCCAGAGTAGCTCCAATTGAAGAAAAGATCAAAGAGAACAGATTATGGCAGTTTGGGCATATGTGTAGAAAAGCAGAAGACAATCTGGTGAGAAAAATTTGGGATGGACAGGAAGAAAGTAAGAAGAAGTGAGGACGTCCAGCAAAGAGGTGGATGGATTGTGTGAAAGAACATCTTCGACAGTCAGAGTGTTGAAGAAGGCAGGAGTGTGGCACTGAATCAAGAGAGTTGGCAACAGTCAACATGATACCCCAACCCCATATAGAAAAATGGGGAAAAGGGGCTGATGATGATGATGATGATGAATCTGCCCTTACCAGACCAATCATAAAGTACAGTGCTCCCTTTGGTATGTGCCTGTCCAGACATATGCAGCAACTAGAGTGAACTCTGAGGTTCCTTACAAAAAGAATACAAGGTGTAGCAAACCTGTCTTATGCAGAGTGTCTTAAAGCCCTTTCCCTCTACTCCAATTGCTGAGGGGTGATCTATGCCGGGCTTACAAGGCATCCACAAAGCCCACACTTAAGACTCTCCTACATATTCATAAGTCAAAAGGTACCAGAAATACAAGGTCTAGGGTTCTGAATTTTGTCTGTGAATTAAACAGAACATGCTGGAGAGACAGATATGTGTCCCAGAGATAGCCTGGAACAGCCTTCCCATCCATGTGAAGCTGAGTTCATCTCATCATCATCATCAATCCGATTTTTCCACATGAGGTTGGGTTGCTGTATTAATTGTTGCCATATCTCCCAGCTCAATGCTACACTTTAGCTTTCTTCAACACTCATGCTTGACTGAAGCAGATGATCTTTCACACAATCCATCCACCTCTTTGCTAAACACCCTCATTTTCTCTTACCTTCTTCCTGTCTGTCCCAAATCTTTTTCACCAGATTGCCTTCTGCTTTTCTGCACATGTGCCCAAACCACCATAATCTGTTCTCTGTGATATTTTCTGCAATTGGAGCTAATTTGACTTCTGCTTTTATATCCTCATTTCTTAATTTGTCCCACAGTGCGCATCCTACCACCCATCTCAGTCACTTCATTTATATCACATTTAACTTCCTCATCTGCTCTGCCTTTATTGCCCAGGTTTTTGTACCATACAGTAGTACTGGTAGTACCACTGTTTTATACACCTTACTTTTCAGTTTCTTTAGCACTCTTCTTCCATACGCCACACCTGACACTCTATGTCAATTAGTGGCAGCCCCTCTGATTCTAGGTCTGACTTCTTCACTCAGCCTTCCTTTCACTTCTACCAACCCTCCCAGATACTTGAAGCTGTTAATCTGTTCTACTGTCTTCCCATCTATCTCAGTTCTTGGCTTCTTCTGATTTCCCCAGTTTGCTGCCATTACCACTCTCTTATATGTATTTAGTTTCATCCCATGTGCCTTCAGTTTTGCATTCCAATCCCCTGTCATTTGCTGAAGTTCATGCTCAGAGTCTGCCTTTAATGCCACATTGTCTGCATACAGCAACTTTGTTCATCTGTCCCCTCCAACTTGTTTGCTAATATAGTCCGTCTCCGGTATGAGTAGCAGTGGGCTAAGAGCTGAGCCCTGGTGTACACCCACTCCCACTGGGAACCCCTCTGTGAGACTGAACACTGTTCATACTTAATTAATTGAATCCTTGTACATAGTCTGCACTAATTCTACCAATGTTTCTTGGACTTTGAACCACCACAATACTGCCCAAATCATCTTTCTTGGGACCTTGTTATATGCTTTCTCCATGTCTAGGAATGCCTAGTTAGACTCTTTCCTTATCGCTAGCTTCTTTTCAACTATCTGTCTCACTGCAAACATCAGGTCAGTTGTGCTGCATCCTGATGTGAATCCAAAGTGCTCATCTCCAATCTTTCTATATCCATATCCATTTATAAATCACCCTCTCCAGAACTTTCATGCAATGAGACAGGAATTTGATACCTCTGTATTGCACACAGTTGCAGGTGTCCC
Source organism: Protopterus annectens (assembly GCF_019279795.1). Lineage (NCBI taxonomy): Eukaryota > Metazoa > Chordata > Ceratodontiformes > Protopteridae > Protopterus > Protopterus annectens. Next base: position 151,129,400 of record NC_056736.1, on the reverse strand, counting down.
CTTTGTTCTTGTACATTGGCACGAAGTATACTTATTGCCTAGTCATTTGGGATGCACCTTTCTCTCCACACTGCTATGACTACTCTCAGGAGCCATTTCTCCCTATCTCACACAGCATCTTTATCATATCTGCTGTGACCTCATCTGAGCCTGCTGCTTTCCCTGACTTCATCTTCCTTAGTGCTGTTCTTACTTCTTCTAGGGTGGGCTCCTCTTCTTCTCTCATTGTAGGCTGTTTCTGGGGCAGTACAGCTTCTGTGGGTTTTTTTTCTTCATTTAGAAGCTGCTGGAAGTACTCCTTCCATTTGCCTTTGATGTCACATGGGCTGCTGAGCAGGTTGTTGCTGGCATCCCTTATGAACGGTATCTGACTATCTTCTTTATTTGTCTTTACCTTTCAACCTGATACAGTTTTTTGTGCCACCTACTGTGTCACTTTCCAGAAGCTGGTAGAGTGCATCAGATGACATATTCTTTGTTATTGCAACTCCTTTCTTTGCATCTTTGCTAGGCAACCAGTATTTCTTCTTAGCCTGGTCCATTTTTTCTAACTCTGGCTTCCATGACTTCTGCATTCCAATACCAGTTTTCCTTATGTACCTTATTTCCATACCTGGCTCAGCCACATATCTGTAGACCTCACAAATGTTGTTTGAGGCACTACCATTCTTCTTCAGCTCCACCTATTTCTACTTCTTTTTTGGGGTGCTAGAGCCATGAATAACTCCTTGAACTGTTGTACTTTCCCTTCAGTCAAATTCCAGGTCTTCCTCCTTTTGTCTGTTGACGTTAGAGCCTTCTCTGACCACTGCTTGTGCCTGATTGTGGCAACCATCAGTTTATGCTGGGAGCTGACCATTTCATTGGGAATGACTATGCAAACACTGATTCTACCCCAGCGCTCTTTCCTTACTAGGAAGAAGTCTACCTGAGTTGCATGTTGGCTACTCTTGTATGTAATCATGTGACTGTTTCCTTTTCTGAACCATGTATTAGCTATCATCACGCCATTTGGCAGACAGAGGTTTAGAATGGCTCTTCCTTCTTTATTCTTGTTGCCTCACCCATGTGGACTCAGGAAGTCCTCATATTCATGTCTGTCTGTCCCAATATTTGTATTCAAGTCACCCATTATCAACACCAATTCATGTTGTCCTGCTTTGTCTAGTAGGTCCTGCAACTGCTGTATGAATGCACTCTTTTCCTCACTATCACAGCTCTTCTGTGGGGTACATGCTGAGATTATGAATACTGCCTTATATACTGCCATATCATTACACTGGAGTCTGATTGCCATGAATCTGTCACTAATTCTAATGGCACGCATCCCTCACTGCCTTCTGAAGCCTGTCTCTCACCACAATTCTGACACAATTTCTAGCCTGTCTTCCTCGTGAGTAGTAGACTGTAGATTCCAAGCCAAGTGGCTTTGCTGTAATGCCCTTCCATCTTATCTCTTGGATACACAGGATGTCCAGCCTCCTCTTTACCAACATGCCATCCATTCCAAGCTCTGTCCTGCAAGTAAACCTACATTGAGTGTAGCAATTCTTCATTCATGTTGTCAGGTTGATTGGTTTTACTTCCAGCTTTCGCTTAACAAAGCTATCCTAGATAACCTAGGCTGGTCAACTGAACACCAGCTGTCCAGTAGCTTATTGACCCAGGACTGTTGGGCTTTATGGTGGGCACACACTAGCCAATATGGAGACATACACCCCTCCCACCATTAGCATGGGTCACTGGCATAGGTTAGAGTAGGCTGGGTCCTCAACCCACTTATCACCGGTAGCTACCCATGCTCATTTTGGTGACATTAGTGAACATGACCGAATCACCAAGATCCATATTTTACACTGTCGAGTAGCTAACCCTGTCACAGCATGCAGTCTGTGATCCATTTTCTTCTATCTTGAGGATACTACATACCACAGTAGATGTCCAAAGTGGTTGGTCTATACAGTTCTTCCCCCTATAGGGCACCAGGTAGAGTCCGTGCTGTTGCCCGCAGCTCCACTCATTGATGAGTTTTGAGATGGAAACACTCATCTATTACCCAGTTTAAGTACATCCTAGGCCAATGGATGGGAAATAGGACATTTACAGTGGGTCTGGCATCCATGTCACTTATGGACAGAAATAGCTTATAAATCCCTGGCTGTTAATGTCCTACTTGGATACAGGACATCATTATTCTAATGGGAAAATTTGGCTAGTCTTAGTAAGCCACCACTAGTTGTTAGCATAGTAATCTATGAATCTATGAATCTGTCGCTTTATCTGACCTCTGCCTCAAAACTATGTGAAAGCAAACCATTTGAATTTCAGTTTTGCATACTTGACCAAAGTGCACATTCAATGAGGGTAGATAATAGAAATATAAAATCACCTTTCTGGGAGGTTCAGTTGCCCCTGTGTTTTGCTATCATAAGGATAGTGGCAGATGGCAGGTAACAGAGAATCAGTGAGAATGCCCTAGGAATGCCTTGTAGTACATTTGTGCAGTATGAATTCACCCTTCACATCTAGAAGAGTTTGCCCGATACCTGGGGAACTGGGGATGTGGAATAAAGTTTGACCCTGTGTGTGCTAGCATGTGGCGCATCAACCCATATATGATATGGTTATGGCCTATGCATACAATACACTCAAAATACACCTAGTATGATAAGCCTGCTGAGGTTAGCAAATGTGAAAACCCCCTTTGGGCAAACTGTCAGTGAGTAATGTCTGTATTGCATCCTGTAACTCTATATTGCTTGCTGAAGTGTAAAAAAGTGCTTAGTTTGGATTAAGAACCCCGCACTTGCCAACTGTGTATGTGTGTGTCTGTCTCTCCCTGGGGAGAGAGCAACCTTTTTGGAGACTACTCACACCCCTTAAAAGTGATATACTGATCATTGTCAAGTCTGATGATGTCACCATCCTACAAATATACCTGTGGGAAGATGCAAACCCAGTAATGTGTATAGCGTGTCATGTAAATGCGTACTGCTGTAGTATCATACTGTAGTTAGGTAGGGGTTTGAATCCTGTACTTGCTAACTGTGTGTGTGTGTGTTCCAGGTGTGTGAGTGTGTGACACCATTGGTCAATGTGGCGTGGGTTTTGATTTTTCTAATGTATGACATATCACAATGTCAACTGTATGTGCATAACACATGTAAGGTAGCTGTGGGGCAAAGCCATATACATACATGTGACCTCAATTTTTTTCATAGGTGGGTACTATGCTTTCTCCATGAAAGCATCTGTTAGCCTTGCCAGAACATGCTGGCACTTTCCAGACCTCAGGTTACTTCTGTATGCTTGTGACAAGCTTAGCCGCTGCAGTGATCCCTGGGCTACGTCTTCCGTTTCACATCCACTCATCGCGGTTTCTATTGAAGAGTGTGAGTGAGGGTTTATGCTTGAGGCATATTTGAATCCTGTTCTAAAGCAAGCAAAGACTGGCAAAGATGACTAATCATTATAGGTGTGCAACAACCTCTGTTGATCTGCATGCAAACCCTTTATTGCTTATGTGCTCCACAGAGGGATTTCCAAAACCCTTTGGTAATGTGATTATCAAAGGAGAGATGACTAAACACATGGCTCTATGTATACATTAGTACCTGTTACACATTTTGGGGGCTACTACCTATGTGGTACTCTAGGTATACTTTGTTTTCTAAAAGTGGATAACTATGCTTTCTTTGGTTTATAGCTTTACAGCATGATTTTGAAACCAGGTATCTGTCTCTATGATACCCTTTTGGAGGATGTGTGTGTCATCTGGAGAATAAAGTATAGCCCACAGTATGCATTTTCATCAAACATGGGCAGACATATCCCTACTGTGTTTGTCTGTTCCTAAGAAAGCTATATGCCAAACAGGAGTGGTCCTAGGACTGAGTGCAGGTGAATACCACTTGTTACTGGCATAGAATTGTACACGGAGGCTGCAAATGTTACTGTGTGTCCTACATCTGTGCATCAGTTGTCAATCCATCTAACAGTCGTTTATGGTCAGTCTTTTGAGGTTATGTATAATACCAGAATGTGGGATGGGTATGAATTATTGGGTGAGCTATAGCTTGGCTGTGTGGACCTCCCCTCCCTCACCTATAGCCTTGTTACTGGCTTGAAGTCTACTAGGTGTAAGAGCCATGATCTGGCCTTTAGAGAACCTTAGTGGGTATGGTGCAGTGTTTGCAGGTTCATAATGTCTCTGTTAATGAGTTCCATAATGCTGTGCTCCATAGCCTTCCAGATAACATTTGTCTGGCTTATAGGGTGAGAGTTTCCAGGATCTGTTTTAGCTCTACCCTTAATCAATTTATGTTAACATTTGCAATGGGTGTGACGAGGGTGGACAGGATTAGGAATAAGTATATTAGAGGGTCAGCCCAGGTTTGAAGGTTAGTAGACCAAGCCAGATAGGCAGGATTACATTGGTTTGTACATGTGCTGAGGAGGGATGCAGAGTATATTGTGAAATAGATGGTAAGGATGAAGTCACCAGGTAACAGGAAAAGAGGAATGCCTAAGATGAGGTTTATGGATGTGGTGAGAGAGGACATGCAGGTGGATGGTGTGACAGCGCAAGATGCAGAGGGCAGGAAGAAATGGAAACAGATGATCTACTATGGCAACCCCTAATGGGAGCATCCGAAAGGAGAAGAAGAAGTTGTAGCTCAACCCTTGTGGACTGTGAACACCATTACCGTGTGTCATTCCACAAGTATGTAACCTGTATAGAGGCTGCATCTGGACAAAGTGTTTAGGTGAGTGGTAACTTCATATGTCAGCTTGTGTATGACACAGCCAGGGACACTGTCCAGTACCATTGCCACTGTGGTTTGGACTTTGGTAAAGAGATGTTTTAACTAGAGTGTCTGTGAATCATCAGGTTTTACATTCTTCAGGTCTGGAAATGTGGCCCTTGTGTAATGACAGGGTGCTGAAATCTGCATTCAAACTGTCTGACAAGGAATTGGTAATGTCAGTCAGATAAGTGTACTTTGTGACCATTTACATTAACTGTGACCCAGTCTGAGATTTCCCCTGTAGATTATACACGGCATTAAAGAAAGCTTTAGTGTTGTCTTTGGAATCCTTGCCAATTTGTATTTTGAAGTTTGCCATGTATGATTATTGAGGGCTTGTATATTCCCAATGATACTGACTAGAGAGGTTATCCCTTCTTGGTATGTGACTCTTTTTTGGTACAACTTCACGCCTTCTATTATATATTTAGTTTATGGCAGGGGTCCATGAGACTAATGCACTTTTACTGTATAAGTGAGTATTTCTTGTGTTTGTGATATCAGCATCCATGCAACCCTGTAGGTGAACAGTGTGCATTACTAAAGGATTATGCAGCTGGGACAGTGTTAACCTTAGTAATGCAAACCAATGACAGATAGCAACAACAGCATCACCCACAGCACAGTGTCAACCCGTGTCATACACACACATGCGTACTCAAGTTCCAAAATGTGTGTAGTGCAATGCATACTGGCCACCAATAGAAACTATGGAGTGTTAACACTGGCCAATACAGGGCATGTGACCCTGCCCATGTGTCCAATATGCATGTACATGCAGACAGTTCACCTCCACCATGTTCACAAATGGACACCTGCAAACCTGTGTTGCACACACCCCCACACTTACTGTCCACCGGATAATGCATGCTGACACAACTACATACATCAGCCAAGTGGCACATGGGCAAATAAAACACAATTGGAATAAACACTGGTGAAAACAATGTAACATTGCTAATTACAGATTTAATGCATCATACCTGCTCAGTTACACCTTCAAGGATATCATTACACTTTACTGTTGACAACATGCATACATCTAACCATTGCTATACATAATTAAAGTCGCCCTGTGCATCAGCACCATGTTAGCCTGTTCCTGCATCAGTGTTACAGATGACAGGAGGTAGCACAGGTTTCATCATGTGCACAGGGTGTGTTGTTGGCTTGCCAGAGGCCTACACTGAGTCATACAATCAACATGTGTGTGTGAGTGTGTGTGTGTGAGGGCCATGAGTCCTGTTATGGGCCAATGTTGATGTCATGTGTGCAGGTATGTGTTTGCCCTAGGTTTCTGGGTTATGTGTGTGTGTCAGCATGCACACAGTTCCACCATGTGGTTGCCATATACAGGGATTTGTGAGACAGCTACAGACTGTACCTGGCAGGCTTTACAGATCACTGTCTCTGGCCACGGATACGGAACCTGTGCCTGGCAGGGGTGCTACAGACAGTATCAGGTACTAATCCAGATTGAGTACTATCATCAGAGGTTGACAAATGTCCACTAGATCCAGATCCCTGCTAGGACTGGCCAGAGCCATATGCATGTGGTCTGTTAGGACAGTCTATGGACAACCCCCCAACATTGCTGGGGCTGGTACTGGCACTACGAGAGTGGCTGTGACTTGCTGGATGTCCATGGTGACCTCCAGCTCATGATGTTGCTGGCACACATCCACATCAATGTCTCAACCATCCCACACTGTCCTGACACATGGACATGACATTGTGGAGGACATCCAATGTCTCACCCCAACATCTATCAATGACCTCAGTGTAGTTATGTATAGCACATGCTAGGTCACGAATATTGACATTTACAGAGGTGTAATGAGCCCTCTGTGCCCTTAGCCCCTATCTGTTGTACCGCTCCATTCATGTCTGTGCCTCCATGACAGCCTAGAGCATGCATGTGGTAGAAAGTGGTGTGGCACGTCTGCTAGGGGCATGATGACCAGCAGTGCTCTGACGAGAACCCCTGAACATCTGCCTATGTGGTACCATTCCAGACATCTGGCTATGGCTGCTGTTTCCTGATACATGTGCCATAGATACCACACTGTCCTGGCCAGTTCCAACCATACACTGTCCCTCAGCTAAGGGCAATGGTGATGATGGATGTGCAGGCAGTATGACTGTGCGCATAGATGGGATGGAGACATATATAGAACAATAGTGGACATTTCAACAGCATGCAGGTTTAATTGATGGTAATAGGCCACCAATACTGTGGTATTTTAACAGGGTACATGCATTGAAATAAATGCAAATATTTATAAACCAATAGGACATATGTCCCAACAAATGTTTTGAGATTAGACATACCGATTGAGGTGTGGAATTGCATTTTGTATGCACATACAGTAGGGTGGAAAAAGATAGCTCAATTAGCAACTTATACATCCTTCTAGTTTTCACTACATTCCTATTAACTGCAGTTATATGTCCCTTACATATATTATTACACTACCCAATGTCCTTATATTTTGGATTTGGATTTTGCTAGAACATTATATACATGAGCTGTATCTTACATACAAACTGTCCAAGATGCAGATGTTACTGCAACATATTTTGAGAATTGCTCATGCACACTACTGCTAAGATGGTACACTGGCAGCTCTACTTTCATATAATTATCTACATATGTTCAGGTGAAAGTATTAGTTATATGTTGACAGCTCCCTACATTTCTAGCAGCACACTGACATTTCTGGGGAACACAATACCAAGCTACTCATGTGCCAGATTAACCTGTACATGCTGGCCATGAACCAACAGTTGAGGGCTGTACATATGCATACAAGCTACTGGCACTCCCTTCATCCACGTTATATGGGCCTACCCAAGTTTGGGTTGACACTGCTTAATACAACACTACTATTTGTAGAATGCAATAGTACAACAACATATCAAAGAAAATGACACAGACACACTCCATGAATCATACATTTATTAAAGGATTATTACACCTTTATTTATTTTGATAAAAGACTTATTGAAGGCGGTCTCATTTATTTTATATAACAGTACATGCAGAATAATTACTAACCTGCCTCATGACACAGCCTTTGCAGCCTATCTTCATGGGCTTGCAGGTTCATAGCCCGGTCACCTGCAGCTGTGAAGTAAGTGCAGTGATATTGAGACATACCTATCCATAGCATAGACAAGCATGGCAATTCTTAACTACTTAATGCAATGGCTACTTACTCAGTACTGGGGCATTAGGCATTGTACGGGATTCCTGGATCCACTGGTCCAGTTCATCCCCCCTACACCGCTTCAGGTCAGAATAATGGTGCCTGAACTGCTCACCAGTCTGAGGAACACCAGTGGCACTGGTGACATCACGGGCAAGACTGTTCCAGGCCTCCGTTTTATATTGGGTACCCTGGTACTGGCCCTGCAGGAGTCCTTTCTCATGTTTGTGGACGAGGAGCCAAACCATAATTTTGGACTCCTTGATGCCCCAGTGTTGCGCTCTAAATCAAGTGCCTTCACCTACACCAGCCATGCTGACTGCAGAAGGAAGCTACAACCAGTTATAGCAAGTATTCCCGCCTGTGGAGCTTAAATATGCCTCATTTTCTGCACTTATTTGTGATTGGCCAGTTTTTGAAAAGCTCAGCTGTGGGCACGCCTGCTTAGCTAATGTTAACAATGTTTAAAATCCCTTTGATAGATATGTGTCTGTTGAAAGTGCATGTTTGTGAAATGCTATCATGGCTTAGTGGTTAAGTTCTGTGACTATAGTGCACAGTATCCTGATTTCAAGCCCTGTCACTGCTTTTTATTTTCCTGCTAGGCAGACCTGACTGGTTAAGGAGCAGTAAAGCAGGTGTGAGCATGTATAACCGACTTTGCTCGACTTTGCCCTACGTTGCCTGACGTTGCCCGACATTGTGCGAAGTTGCCCTACGTTGCTCGACATTGCGCTTGTTAGCACTGTGCGCAGCTGCATGCAAAGACATTGTGCTGGTTAGCACGATGCACAGCTATGCAAAAATGTGTTTAAATATGCTCAATACTGGCAAAATGTGCTTAGCAGTGCTTTATATTGCTTAAAATAGGGTACTCATGTCTCAGAATGCATAAACATTTCACCTTCATATATATAATTCATGCCCTACTACATTTAACGTTTCAATGCTTTTTACAAAACTTATACATAAAAAAATGTCAGGAAATGTTTTTGTATACAGATTTCCCACAGAAAATAGAAGATGCAGTAGTGGGATTTGAACCGGGAATGCCTCCTCTTTGTGTTAAAGGCTCTAACCACTACGCTATTGCTATGTTGCTTAATTTGCATATATCTTTCTTATTATCCTCTTCTGGTGTCTAAGCTGCTGTAACTGTAGCTAAGCAATGGGCAAACCCGTGCAACTGCGGGCAGCTATATTGGAAGAAAAAATAATTTTTTTATTCTGTAAGTTGTTTAACATATGGGGGAGTGTAGTGTTACATTGTACACATGTGAGCGGACTCGCTCATTTAAAGGGAAGTTGCGGCATTTCTTCATTGCAGGGGAGTGGATATTTGGACTGCTCGGCAGTCCGACATGCACCCTACACACATCCATGCTCGGTGTAAGCTTTAGAGTTGAGGCAGCGTGCCCTCATTATTATGCATGGCACGCTGCCGACAAACTCTTACACTGGTGCTTCCGTGCAAGACTAATCTATTCTTACATGGAAGATTAGTGAATCCGGGGGTATTTCCAAAAGTCAACGGAGAAGTAATGCAAATTCTGTCCTGACTATGGCTAAGCGGATCACCTTTTTACCCTCTCTGTGATATTGGTGGATACAGTCACAGTTCTATGCCAATTGTTTTATGCACTCTTTTACACCATAGAGGAAAACTTGCACAAACCAATTTACAGGTTCTAAAAACAGATAGTGTGGGAGTCATTTTGGGTTTCTACTATTGTCTGTATGTGTTCTCTGGACATGGAAAATGAATATCACCATGTACTTGATAAGGTTTTTTGAAGGAAATGCAAAAGTACAGAGTACAGAGCAACTGCCATAATCCATCAATTGTCTATATATAACGTGTTACATTTGTGCCTTCTTTTTCATTGTTAAATCAATCACATTCATGGAAGGCATTAGACTCCACCAAGGGTGTGTCTTATTTCCCTTCCTGGTCATAATGTTTTTGGGGAGATACCAGTATGTGACCCTGCATTCTGGAGACTATCCATTTTGGGGAGACAGGTTGAAATCTTTTTTCTTTAGAAATTATGTTGACATTTCAACCACACATACTGAGATATTTGACATTCACTGGAGCAGTTCATTGTTCCGTGTGAAACTGGTGAGATACAAATCACAATTCCAAATCAGCTGTTATGCTACTTTCCTATATAAGACTAGAATGTTCTCTACAAATGAGGAGGAGACAGCTGTCTCAAGTGAAGCAGTTTAATTGTCAGAGAGTCTTTGTCAAAACTGAAGCTAGTATGAATAGGAAACTTAACCATCTGATAGGAGCATTGCTGGCACTTTAGGAGGATTGTGCTGCCATCTCATGTTTCCTCATATAGTCTAATTCCTCATCCTAATCTATAGTAGTGAGCTGTATACAATAATGAAAAGGATGAGCCTGTGGAGGGGGGGGGGGCAGAAATGTCCTTTCTCAGGCAGCTGTGCTCACTCTTTGAGATACAGTGAGAATATCCCTCATTTAGGAGGAACTCAGAGTACAGCCTCTTTTCCATTGTACTGACTGGGATCAGATAAGGAAATCTGAGGTTCTTTTGTGGATGCTTCATGGAATACTTCCAAAAAGAGGAGCATCAGGCCTGCCCCACTGAAATGACTGTATTGACTGGTGGCATGTAGGCAGGGTTCTCTCAGTTCTTGCCTTGATATACTTGCCTTTCTCTCAGCCGATGACTGATACTAGACAAAACAAAGCATGCATGATCTGCTCATCTGGCTACTACTGTATTCCTTGGAAAACAAGAGGTTTTACATTTGGGGGAGTAGTACTATTCAACTGTTAAGTTACCGTAATTAAATGCACCATTTTTTGTCTTTTGTTTCCTTTTTGGAGTCCAGTAACTTACAAATGGCTTCAGCAGGGAGCTCATTTTGTAGTCAAATGCTCCATACCTTGCGGCTACATGTATAATGCTGAAGCCAAGACATTTGCAGTTACTGACAGGCTAAACTCAAATTGTCTCTTGTAAAAATGAAGGGAATAAAAAACATGAGATTATCTAAGAATGGAGTAAAAAAATGAAAAAGAAAACCAGACCTAAATATTGTTGCGCAAATTCTCATCTGCTTGAAACAGTTTCTAACATAATTATATGACATCCAATTCATGATGTCTGTTATTTATGTCTGCTATTAAAAATGCTTGCTAATGATGCTTGCAGCCAGACTTTATTCCTAAATGGCAAAATGGTCAACTGCCTTTGACAAATGACTACTATTTAACAATTCACTGTGTGACACTCTTTTAAAAATTGGAACACTACCCAACAGATGACCTGCATAATTAATCTTACTGATTTTCCATCATTTTGAGTAAAACAACTAGAAGAACAAATTATCCAGATAAAGTAAATGTTTCAATAATACATACACTCATTTAAAAGGGTACACCAAAACTACTGTCTTTCCAGTAAATTAAACAAATGATAATTCATTTCTTAAAAATATTTTATATATTTTGTACTGAGTTTAGCCCAGCATATAGTTGAATGACTGGAAAAGGGTCATGAGAATGCAGATAAGAATATATATGTGCAAACTGAAAGTGCAAATAAATAAATAAATGTGATCTTAGAACAGGTAATCAGGGCATTAGATGAAAAATGGGCAGTAGATATAGTCTCCTGAGACTAGCAATTTAGGTGACATGATATCATATAAAATGCCGCTAAAAAAAACCAGAAGTCTTAACAGTAATTCCTGTGGTGGAAGCATGGGTAAATATTTTGCAAACAACAGAAACAATATATAGTAATTCAAGTGTGTATGATCACATACCTAACAGCAGCCACTGATGTTTTTTCCCATCAATGAGCAGCAAAAATGCAAAAAAAAAGATCCTCCATGGCCTATACTCAAATCCTCACATTAACAAAACATAACTCTTAGCAGAAAATCAAGCAGGAAGATTATGTTGAAATGCAGCTTGACAAGCAGGTTAGATTTGAACTAGATGACTAAATGACTAACAGACTGGTGCATCAGTGTTAAAGGCATTCATAATAACACAGCACAGGAAAGGAACAACTATCTTGTAAGGTATGACTTATTTTACTGAATAGCTCTTCCCTACCTTGCTATGTCCCACCGTCATGCCTAAATATGACTCGTAAAGATATATCATTCATTAGCTATATTAGCAGATGGGTCTACTTCATAACATTGAAAGCCCACAATATTGAAGACCAAATTGCGAGACAAAAGTATGAAAACCTCACTTCAGCGAACGAACAGATTGTCAAATCCATTCCCAGGGTAAGTAACCACTCATACCACTATTAATGAAAATGAAACCATGCCATCCCCAACCCACCCAGGTGGGGGGGCTATGTCACCCACAACCCCCTAACTAAGCATACTGACTCTGAGATCTCACTACAGTTGGGAAAAGGGCAAAGTCCACCATGTTGACCAACAAGTTACTTACCACGGGAATGGATTCCATGATCCAATTGTTCGCTGAAGTGAAGTTTTGATTTTTTCTTCACAATGATTTGGTCTTCGATGTTGCGGGCTTTCAATATTTTCAGGTAGACCCTAGCAGATCTAGGGTTATTAACATTTTATAATAATGAAGTGATCTGGTGCTGTGGACACTCCCATTGGTGGAAGCTCAGCAGCACCACATTGTGAGGAGGAGAGATATGGTTGTCATAGAAAGATCACTTGCACCACTGGGAGCTAGATTGCCAGCAGTGTTTTTCTTAGCACACAAAGATTTTTTTTTTTTTTATTTAGCAGTAGCTGAGCCACACAACAGGAAGAGGGGATTGTTGTGGTTAGCAGCATTACATCATCCTTAGTTAATTGTTGTTTTTTTTTTTGTGAATTATGAGCAATTTGGGAGGTGAAAACTGAGATAGAGACGATGTGTGTGTGTGTGTGTATGTGTGTGTGTGTGTGTGTGTGTGTGTGTGTGTGTGTGTGTGTGTGTGTGTGTGTGTGTGTGTGTGTGTGTGCATGCGTGTTTGAACAAAAGTGAGTCATATGCCTTAAATTCTTTGTTTACCAGGCTGGACTCTAGTTCCGTACTACCCTGAGGTATATAAATCCGGTAAAGAGAATGAATGGACAAAGAGATGGCTGGATGCATGCATGCAGATAAGGTGGGAGATATAAAAAGATTAATAATTGTATTCAGCCATGAGGCCTGCATAAAGAAGGAAAATATTTCTAATCAATTAGTGCATATAGGTTTGTACAGACTTTTATTAACCTTCTTTTAAAGTATATACAATATCTTGAAAATAAACAAATATATAAATTTGGTCCACACTCACCCTCAGTGGCACAGATCCACAATAATACAACCAAGGAACAAATGCATGGTGGGATTCAGAAACATGTATAATTCGCAATGATTCTGTTTCTAGCAGGATTGTTGAGTGAGTTATGAGGATGTAATTCATAGACCCCTGTTGACTACAGTCATAAGAAGGCTGTATGTAATGCTAAAATATTTTCAGTGGAGAAAGGTACATGTAAATGTGGCAGTCCAGGGAACTGGCTATTGCACAGTCAAGTGTGCTTCATCGGTATCAAAATATTGTGGAAGAGTGTTTCATAAATAAGCTCTACAATGTTATTTGGGCAGTGAATTGATAAAAATGTACTGTGTACACTCAGGGAAGTGAAGTGGTAAAAATGTACATCATACATCTAGAGGAGTGAAGTGTAATTTAAATCATCTTTTGTCTGTGTACATCCAGTCATGTCTGTGTCAGCTTACAGAGCTCCAGCAAAGTGAGAGAACGAGAGAGAGAGAGAGAGAGAGTGTGTGTGTGTGTGTGTGTGTGTGTGTGTGTGTGTGTGTGTGTGTGTGTGTGTGTGTGTGTGTGTGTGTGTGTGTGTGTAATAAATCTTGTGGTGAGTGTCAGGCAGACATTGTGATGTACATATAACTGAAACTCAGGACTTTTGCCTGACACTGCTACCTTTGCATATGATTTGGGGAGGGTACAAATGTGTATAGTGGAAATATAGTGAATGACATATTACAGAGACACATAGGCATGGCTACAGTATGGAACTGTAGTAAAATTTGTGCACAGCACTAACAGCAGCTGATAAATAGGTGCATAAAAAGGTTGGGAAGGGCTGCGATCATGGGTACAGTACAGAAGTGTGGGTTGTATATAGCACTAAGTACAGCTCATAAACATGCACATAACCAGTGGGTCTTTGTATTTAATCATAAGCATCCCACAGAGCACACCAACCCAATGTGAGGCATGTTTTATCCACGGGTGTAGATGTGCTAGCATAGCCAACTGAAGGAGGCAATGGTTGAAAAAGTTCACTGGCCAGGACATCAACATGCTACTGTAGACCCATTTCACACACAACATATGCTTCCTGGGGAAAGCTGCCACATGACAGTATCAGGATCAGACATGGCAGATATTGTTGCAGGATGTGAATACTCCGTGTGACTATTATACATCTGTTGGACAGGATGGATGAAGGGTTACTGTTGTATATATATATATATATATATATATATATATATATATATATATATATATATATATATATATATATATATATATATATATATATATATATATATATATATATATATATATATTACTACGTTTGCCTTCTGTCTGGGCCTTGCTTTTTAAGTGTTCAGTGATCTAATATAGACTTGATAACTATATACTTAAAACAGTGGGATATTAGTATCACAATTAACCACCCCTTAAGTTTAACTGTCTGCCCATTTAATGTTACCATGCCACCCATTGCAATATATTTGCACATTGTGCAGTGGACACATTTAGACATACCAGATCTATTTATTCTCTTAAGGTCACTGGACCTGGAACTTCTCTCCCACAAGTTCTTAAAACAAATATTTTTCCTATACACTATAACCTGGTTATCCCCTACCAATTTGTGTAATCGAAAATTAGACGTAAGAATAAACCAATACTTTTTAATTATGTCTGCAATGTAATATGCCTCCAGGATAAATGTTAAACAAAGGGTTTCGAAAAATCCTTTCTAATAGGTGTTAACTGGAAATCATTAACATAATTTCCAGTGGCTTAATCCTTATAATTTAATAAGTGACAATATATCTTTCTCTTCCTTTTGTCTATTACCTCATCCCTTATGGGCCACAGAAATTTTTAGGATACCCCCACTGGATGAACATTTCTAACAGTTTATCACATTCGACACCAAATGTACAGTCATCCGATACCATCCTGGCTAGTCGTACCAGTTGACCTTTTACCACTGATATTTTCTGATAAGTAGGATGACAACTTTGAAAATGTAAATAGCTGTTAGAAAATGTGGATTTATGATGAATATTGGACACACAACAGTTTTTACCTTGATCCTTAATAATTTCTACATCCAAAAATACTATGCTGTTCCAATCAAATGAATGGACAAATCTTAATAAAGGTGTAGTGGAATTAATATACGCTAAAGAATCCACCAATTTGGTCTCATTGTCATTCCAAACTATAAATATATCATCCAAATAACATGTGTAAAAGGAAAAACAGTTGAAAAATGGGGTGTTAAACAAGTAGTTGATTTCCCAATAGGCCATTATCAAATTAGCAAAATTGGGGGCACACGCTGCCCTCACTGCTATCCCTTTGGCTTGTTTAAAAAGTTGGCCTTCAAAAAACAGGAAATTATTAGACAAAACCATGTCCATCAATTTCAAAAGAACATTAATCCAGTCTTGGGTTAACACTCGAATTTCCCCCAAAATGTTTTCAAAACACCTTAGGCCTTCAATATGGGGAATGACTGAATACAAATTACAAACATCAATAGTGACTAATATACTATTCTCATTCTATAGAATTTCAGATAACTTGGTAAGATTATCCCATGAGTCATAACAAAGTTGTGATAAAGACAAAACCGATTGTTTCAACCAGTTGTCAACATATTTAGAAATATAATAGGTTTTACACCTCAAACTAGAAAGCAGAACTCAAACCAAAAGTTGTAGATGGAATGAAGGAGCAAACACTATTTCATTCAAATTATTTCTTCATGAACTTCTTCTTTATTCACTGTGTGAACTTTAAAAAGTTCACCTTTTCAGTAATAGATTATGTTCAGCAAGTGGATTATATAGGGAACACCAATTTGATTTTAGAATGTAAGGAGTCATTGTGGCAGATCAGTTTGGTAGCAGACAGAGCCCCTGGTCTGAATGAATGTGTTAATATTAAATATTTTTAGCACTAAAATAGCATTGCAATCATAATAATATGATGATATTTTTATATTAAGACATTTTTTTATGATGTTTTGACAACAAGACAGTTTTTTTTATTTTTATTTTTATGGTATGATTTTTATACCTTTAATTTAAAGTATCATGAAAATCATGTGATGTGTGATGTAACTTCATAAGAGGTGTGTTTTGAGAGGTTAACTTTTTTCTGAAGAAGTTCATGAAGAATAAATTTGAATGAAAGAACTAAAAAATAGTGTTTGCTCCTTCATTCCATCTAGAGCTTTTGGTTTGAGTACTACTTTCAGGTTTTACACCTGTTACCATCCACAGTAGGTCTAAGTGGTGGGTTCACTTGAATTTTTTATGGATTTTTGGAATACCAAAAATCCCAGCAGTGACTGGACTACTGTTACATAGGAAATCGTAATCATCTTTGTTAATTTGGCCCTGCATAAGCATATCATACAGTTCCATATCTACTTTTGTATAAGCTATATGTAGCTCATTTTCCGATATCTCGTTGTAATACCTCGCAAAAGCCTTCGATACAATACCCCACTCAGGCATTATAGATAAGCTGACCAGCTTAAATATAAACCCCTATGTCACTAGATGGGTTGCAAACTGGCTCAAGGACAAAACCCACATGGTTAGAATTGCTGGAGCCATGTCAGACTCTAAACCAGTTACACGTGGCGTCCCACAAGGCTCAGTCCTGGGGCCTCTCTTGTTCGGTATATATTTCTCGGAGGTACAGGCCAACATGGAAGTTCTGTGGCTGACCAAGTTCGCAGATGACTGCAAACTGGGCGCCATAATCAACTCTCCAGCCAACACAAGCATCCTCCAAAAGGGCCTCATAGAAACAGACAAATGGTTCCAGAGCCATGGCCTCAAGCTAAACACCAAAAAGTGTTTAGTCATCCCCTTTGGCAAAAACAAAGTGCCCACAAATTACCACATAGGTGGAAATCCATTAAGTACAGAAGAAGTAATTAGGGACCTGGGGACCCAAGTTGATAGCAATCTCTCATTTGACAACCACGTGGCCAAAGTGGTTAGAAAAACATTTTATATAGCCCACCTAATCATGAAGGGATTCACATCTAGATCAGGGGAGGTCATCGTGCCTCTTTACTCATCCCTCATCAGGCCCATAATTGAATACAATGCCCTTTTGGGATGTATACCCTACTCAGTGGCATACCGTCTGCTCAGAGGGCGATCTGTGCTGCGACGATAAAGCCATGTCCAACCCAAATTAATGGATGGCATATACCTCAGAAAATCCAAATACCATCGAGCTATGCGCTCAAGAGACTTGAACCTCAGCACTGAAATAAATAGGACATGCTGGAGGGACAGATTCATAACCCAGAGGCTCCCTTCACTCTGGAATAAAATCCCAGTCCAGGTTAGGCAGAGTCCCTCATTGGCTCTCTTCAAGAGGAATCTTGATGAGTGGATGGGAGATCGTAGGTTTACCCTGGGTATCACTTCTGTGTCACTGTTAGACAGAGGCACAGTATACTAACCTCGAAAAAGGGCATAGCAAAATTAATTTAAAATGGGTGGCGAAAGCCAAACACACTCTGGCTAGGCTTATAAATGCCCTAGGGCAGATAGCCTAGTATGAAGCTATGAACCTAATCATCAGTAAATAACAAGGCATCCATCCTGTTATTGTAATCCACAGTGTCCATAATGACAACCCCCCCACCTTTATCTGATTTTATAATTCTAAGTTTTTGGTCATGCAAAATGTCCCATAAAATGTCTTTTCTTCTTTACACAAATTGAAACAAGGTTTCTTCAAAGGTTCACGGATAACTTTCAGTATGTCCCTGTCACATATCTGCTCAAAAGTTGCCAAAGTACTGTCAGTGGGTGAATTAAAAGTGCTGGATCTTTTTAAACATAATCCACTCTGTGGGTTACTACCATTAACATTAATACCACCAAACCAAACAGATAAATTCAGCTTGTGAATGAATAATTTCAGATCTAAAAGCATTTGACCCACCTTTGCCCTAGCAGCCAGTACAAAATTAAAACCTTTAGCAAATAAATCACCATGGGCAGTATTAAATTCTCTATTGGAGAAATTAAATATTGTACAATCAGAGTCACCATTCAGTATCTCTTTAATAAATTGCCTTCACCATCAATGCTAGATTCCAATCCATAATAAGCAGCATTCAATGGCTGTGCCCATTTTTCCTGTTGTAGTTCATTTTTGGCTTGGCTCCCTGTTGCTGGTAAAAATCTTCCAAGTTAGATCCATTTTGATTGTCTACAATATTTTGAATGATCTCAGATCTCCTAAGTTCTCCATTTTCAGACCTGCCGTTGTTGACCAGCACATCCACTGAAGCATCTATATCTTCCCCTCTTCTTTCCATTGGCTGTTGCCAGGATACACCATGGCGTCCTGCCTGGTTATTGGTTGGATCTGGATAGGTGTTACCATTCTTGTACACAGCAGAATCTCTTTGAAATTTTTTATATTTCCTGGTTAAATTTATTTCACATTCCCTATCAATTTTCTATTTAAAAAGTTGTTATAATTAGTCCTGTAGTGGTGAAATAAGTCCTGAGTGATATTAGTATTTAATTTGTCCAATTCAGTGGATAAACTTTCAATCATATAATCGTTCTTTTTAATAATACAGTCAACTAATTCACACCCTGCTTTGATGAACACACCCACCAGTCTAGTATGAAATTCAGTACCTTTCACAACTCTGTTTCAGAAATTTCCAAAACCGGAGACCTTTGGGTACAAATTTATGTACTAAACATTTACGCAAATATGAATTGTCAAGCTGTAATCTCCTAAAATGATTAAGTTTAGTCTGAAGTATATGCAACTGGTCATTTAATGAATTGTTAGGTGCATTTGAAACAATCCTAGATGCCCCATCAGAGTTCCAGAGTTCAAACTTGTTTACTTTCCACATTTGGAAGTCAAAAGCATTAGAGTTCACTTGTACCTGTGTACTGTGATGCGGACTCATTTGTACAGGTGTTCTCTGTGTAAGGGTAAGTCCAAAGCTATTATCGCCATTGAAAGTAGGACCATGATCATTTCACTGCGACTATGAGGAACTGTTGTTCCTATATTCGTTAGTCTGGTACATCTATAACAAAAGTGCAGTTAAATCGCTGATGGATGTGGCTAATCCACTAATAAGCTCTGCCAAGTTGTCAGTGTTGCCTGCTCCAGAAGCCATCACTAATAATGCCAAACTGGACCCACACTTTACTCCACACCAATAACCAGAGGCAAACATGGAAAACTCAACACTGCACTTTAATAAAAAAAATAAATAGCTACAACAGTAGTTAAGCACTTTCATCCCCAGTGGGACTTCTTCAGAACTACTGAATTAAACCAACCACACCCTTAAGTAGTCAAAAAAAATCACATGACAAAAAGTGACAAAAAATAATCAACCTCTTAAAGAAATAAATTCTAAAACATTCATTAAAATGATGTCATGTTAAAATAGAAAATCATAAAAATTGTATATGCACGTAACATAACTTAACAATTCAAACTTTTCAATTTTAAAACCGGAACAATAGAACATGCTTCATTTAAACCAGGAAAAACCTGTGTATTCTGTGTGCCAGCTTGCCCACAGATCCTGCACACAAAATGTAGATGCACATGCTATCTGTGGATTTTTTTTTCACTAGATATATTGCTGCTTTCCCTAATCAGGACCTGCACCATTAATAATAAATGCAATCTGAGGGTCATGCTGCTCAATGCTAGAAGTCTAAATCTCAAAATGTACATGCTCAAAGTGCTTCTTAAAATGGAGAACATCGACATTTGAGCCATGGCAGAGACCTGTTTCAAGGCAGCAGAAAGCACCCCTGCACTATCAGGCTATAACTCATTCCATACCTTTCGGCCCCAAAGCTTGGACCGAAGCTCCAAAGGCGGTGGTGTTTCCATATTCATAAAGGATGCACACACCTCCAGACTGGTAGCCCAACATAACGCATCTGAGATACTTCAAGTGCAGCTAACATTGGGTAAGACAGTGATTCAGGTCATAGCTTGCTATATGTCCCCAACCATGTCCCAAGACTCACACTCCACATTCCTAAGCACCCTGGAGAATATTAGGGTCCAACCTAACACTCATACTGGGTGACTTCAACTACCCCTCCATTAACTGGAGAACTACTCATGTACCAATACACTTGCCCGACATTTTCTGGAATTCATTAATTCCAATACCCTGGACCAGCTCATTCTTACCCCCACTAGAGGTAGCAACATCCCTGACCTGGTCATTACTAACATGGGTGACTGTTGCTCTACACCAATAGTCAACTCCTCCCTGGTTAGATCTGACCACAAAGTAATCACCTTGGAAATCCACATCCCTCTCATCACCCCTGTAAAGGTAACGACCATGAAAACCTCTCCAAAGCTAACTTTGGGCTCCTAAAAACAGAGGTGGCTAACTTCATGGCACCCATTCAAATGGAGATTAGTTGCATGACTGCCAAATCATTCACCAATGCACTGTACAAACACGTACACAAATCCATGAATCTCGCCATACCCAATAGAACCAAGACACTCTCCTCCATAAAAAGGAAGCCAATCTGGTGGTCCCCTGCCATAAACAAACTCTACAACAGAAGGAGGAAACTGATGTGGAATAAGGTGAAGTCTAAAGACTGGAAAAACTCCCTTATCAGCCTCAACAAAAAGTTGAGATCCCTCATCAAATCCTCTAAAGCTAGTTTTGAAAACAGAGTTGCAGCAGATAGTAAAGACAACCACAAGGCCTTCTAATGTTATGTAAAGAATCTCCATGGCAATACCCAGATTTGCTCTGAGCTACTGCACAATGGTACCTCCTGTACCGAGCTAACAGATATTGCCAATATACTGGCTGTCAGATTCAGTGCCAACTTTAACCCCCCCCCCCCAGGGGACCAGTCACAATACCAGTAGATTGCCAGGCACCCAGTATTACTGCTGCACAGGTTAACACAACACTGTCCGAGGCCAAAAATACAGTTTCTATGGGGCATGACAATATCCCTGGCTGTGATCTGCATGAACTACAGTGTGAACTGGCACCTCACCTGTGTGCCCTGTTCAATCACAGCTTCACCTCAGGCTTTGTCCTTACTGAATGGTGCACTGCTACAGTCATCCCTCTCCACGAAGGAGGAGTGACAGACCCTGGCAACTATCACCCCATTAGCCTGACAAGTCTGATATGCAAAGGTATGGAACGCATCATCATGGACCTAATAAACAAGGATATAGGGAATCTCCAAACCCTGTATCCCACACAGTTTGGCTTTATGAAAGTTAGATCATGCCTGCTCAACTTGGTTGACTTCTTTGAGTCAGTCACCAGAGCTGTGGATGAAGGCAAGGTGGTTCATACAGCCTACCTTGATCTGGACAAGGCCTTTGATACCATTCCCCACTCAGGAGTCATAGAAAAACTCACTAAGCTAGACATCAGCCCCTATATCACTAGGTGGGTTGCAAACTGGCTCACAGGTAGAACCAACAATGTGAAAGTAGCTGATTCCAAGTCAGACTGCCAACCAGTCATGAATGGAGTCCCACAGGGTTTGGTCCTGTGTCCTCTCCTGTTTATCTACTTCTCTGAAGTCCAGGCCAACACGAAGGGACTCTGGTTGACAAAGTTCACAGACAATTGCAAATTGGGAGCTATTATTAACTCCCCAAGTGATGTTGACATCCTACAGAAGTGCCTCACTGAGACCAACAACTGCTGTCAGAACCATGACATTAAGCTCAATGCCAAAAAATCTGTCATCATCCCCTTTGGGAAAAACACAGTTCCTTTGAATTACCACATTGATGGTAGTCCACTGTACAAAGAAGGCATTATAAGAGATTTGAGAACACAGGTTGACAGCAGCCTCTCCTTTGACCACCACATTGCCACTGTGGTCAGAAAGTCCTTCTTTGTGGCACATCTCATTACTAAGAGTTTTGCATCCAAGAAGAAAGAGGTCATTGTCTCCCTCTACTCTTCCCTCATTAGGCCAATCATTGAGTACAGTGCCCCAATTGGCATGTACCTCACTAAGCACCTGCAACAACTGGAGAGGCCGCAAAAGTACATCACAAAGAGGATCCTAGGCCTTAAACATTTGTCCTATATGGACAGACTCAGAAAACTCCAACTATTCACTGTCTCATATTGCCTACTTAGAGGCAATCTCTGCTTGATTTACAAAGCCATGTCCAACCCAGCTCTGATAGAAATGCTACATCTAATGAAATCCCAATCCCTCCACAACACATGCTCCAGAGACCTCAACCTCATTGCCATAATCAGCAGAACTTGCTGATGGGACAGGTTCATAACCCAGAGACTACCCATGCTATGGTATAGACTTCCCATACATGTCAAGCAGAGCACCTCACTGGCCCTCTTCAAGAGAAATTTTGATGAGCATATGAGAAATAGAAAATTAACCCCAGGGATCACTCCATTGACTTTACTCGACAGAGGCACTGGGAACTAAGGTCGGGTGGCACGATGCCATGGTAATCCTATGGGCTAGGCTTGTGAAGGCTCCAGGGCCATTAACCTAGTACACACCTATGAACCTGTAATACCTGCAATTATAACTCTTCTAAATCTCAAAAAACTATGGGTACCTAATAACAAAGTTGTGTTCTCACATGGGTATACACTGTGCAGCTTACAAGAAAAGATTAATTTTATCTTCCAAGTGATAGAGGTAGTTTGGTATGCAAAACAGGCAACAAACTATCCATTTTACGCAGCATGCACAGGGGTTTGTTCTGCAAAAGAAGCACACCATATACGTTTTTTACAATTTTTCTGAATAGACATAATATCTGTGAGTCTGCTTTGTTAAATAACATATGGTTGTCAGAAAACACATTCTATCACTCGTTCCCAAATTTATGTATGTCACTCTTAGATTACTATTGCTCAGCTACCAAAAATGCTGTTTACTTTGTTTCACAATATATACTTATAATAACTTTCTAAGCAAGACCATCTTTAATGATTTAGATTTGTACTTCTAGAGTAGCTCTTTTTTTGTGCAAAAGACACAGACACACAGACATACAGACATTCAAAGACTTAGGCCCAAATGCACACACTCTTGCATGTGCACAAAAATACATGCATTCAGACACACACACACACACACACACACACACACACACACACACACACAATGGTGGGTCTTCAAGTAAGAGATATCAGATATGTGTGTTCTGCTTCTTGTACATGGGTCTGATTTATCTGTGGGTGCATAAACATTTCTGTTTCTGACTCTTGCACAAGATTAGAACTATTAGCATGTAAATGAAGTTAGGGCCAGCTTAAGAAGGTAACAACTGGGTCAAATTTCCAATGTTCCTTAGTGTTTAATGTTTGTATAATCACTGTTAAGAAAATGTTAGGTTTGTCTGCCATTCTTGCTGTTAATTAAAACTGACTTAACCATAACAAAAATGGTATAAATTAACACAGATTTGCAGAATGATTAGTTTTAGTTGTTTATGTTTAGATAGGCAGTTACAGTTAGCTTGTTTTGTTTAGAAAAATTAAATATTACCCCATATGTGTCTTCACCGCAGTGACATCTCAGTGCCTTCACATGGCTGATTGTACGCTGATTATAGTGATGTTGCCCAGAAGCATTAAGCTTCATGTCTTCCTAATTGAAGCAACAACGCTGATGCACAAACATTGTTACATTTTATGCAATTCTCTTACAGCTACATGTTTTCAAGTGCTGCAAAGTAGACAATTTTCTCTTGTAATTGTTTTAAGAAAGCATGCATAATAGTGTATAATAGAATCAAGCATCAAATTAATAGTAAGTAGCTTGAGGTGGGTAGCTGCTATATGAGCTTTTCTTTTCCAGACTGATTTTCATAGATACATTATGCAGCAGGGTAGAAATATGGTTAACATCTGCTGCATGACCTAAAGGCACAACATTGTAACTTTCACAGAGCTGTGATTATACAGCATTTAGGATAAGCCTTGCGTGACCTTTTTAATGAGATTCAGCATGATAGTTAGAAGATCTAAGATTTCTAATATGCAGACATTACAGCAGCTTACTGAAGATATAATTCTTTTTTATCTGTTTTTAACATGGCCAAACTGTCATGAGTCTTCCGAGCAATTCAAAAACACATTTTTTTCTTCAGCATTTAACAAAATACACAGTTAGGAATATATTTCCCTCTATCTGGTGCATACATTTGCATGCTATGTTGACTGGTTCATTCTACAATTTCTTTTCCAGTTTTATCATGTATTAATACTGAAGGTATTTTTTGTAACATACAGAAAAGTAGGGCCTATTCCAAGCACTCAAGTTCCAAGTAATGGAAAAGCACTGTCTTGTTGGCAGGGACTCATGCATCTAGTTCGTGTAGGCAGCCTCTTGTGCTAAAACTCACATATGAGTTTTAGTAAGTAACCATGGTGATAGGGTTGGAGGAGGAGTTAGGGTCAGGGAACGGGAGAGGGGGATTTTAGGGTTAGAGTGCAGGAAGGGAATTTTAGGGTTAGGGAGCAGTAAGGGAGATTTAGTGTTAGGGACAAATCTGGACTTTACAGTTAGGAAGGGGAAGCATAGTTTCGGGTTAGTGGAGTGAGGACTCAGGTTGAGAACTAGGTGGGTGTTTCAGGGTTGGATTTAGGGGTATGATAAAGATATACAATTTTAAAGTCTTGGCAGTTGAGAGAGCTACAAAGAAATGGGAGACTGGGCTAGTGGGAGTTTAAGCACTTGCTTTTGGAGCAACTGGCAATGAGCAAGTGTGCTGCAAGCAACCAGCATGTGAGCATTTGTAATACACCCACAACAGGATATTTTATAATATACTGTGAATAATAAAGCATTTGAATATGGATCGCTTGCTTATTTATTTATTTGCTTGTTTGTTTGTTTTTTTTATTTGTTGCTAGCATATTACTATTTAAATGGTGTTACATACATGTCTTCTTCATAACCCTTGCAAAGGACTTAAGTATAATGTATATTATATTAGTATAAAAGTCTTAATATCAAATATGCCTTTCTAATAAATTTGTGTATTTTTCTGGTGCAAATTTGCTGTTATGATAAACCTCAAAAAAGTGATTTTATAGCAGAAGTTATTTTCTAACTTGGAATATAAGATATAAATACTAAAGTTCAACATTAATGTGTAGCTTGTTATTGACAAATGCTAACATACTTTGGTGCCACTATCGAGCTAAAAAATAATGATTTGAAAACTATGCATTATGGGTAAGTTTTTTTCTTTGGATTATTAGGTAATGTTCACAGAAGGAAATGCTGATACTGAAAAGTAAAATTTCATTGTCTGACTAAACAATGTAAATAGAATAATGAAACATGTAAATCACAGACAATGAATTCATACACAGAAAAGCTGCTGACGGTGCATGAACTATATGTTTACTTAGTATAAACAACTTTACTACTCTCATAGAAACAGTCCTATTTCTAATCACTTATTCTCAACTTCCATCTAACACTTAGCATCATTCCAACATTCTTTCTCCCTCCCATACTCCTTTGAGCTATAGCCATTCCTAAGCAGACCCGTGTCCAACAGTACTTCTATGTCATTCATGAGAAAAATGCCCTGCCCCATTCACCTGTGCAGTCCTGTTATCCTTGTGGTCTTTGCACATATACTACAATCAGATTAATATTTATCTCTCACCTCTTCTTGTATGATAACTCTTAGCCTTCCCCTCATCTCTCTATATGGCTTACATTCGTCTACCCTCAATCTCTCTACATTCATGTACAATTAATTTGGTACATGTTGCTTAAGTATAGTTCCTTACAAATAGCTATTTAATACTAACAGAGTCCTTGTGTCATACATTTGTCCTTATTCATATAGGTATTCCCACATCTGTACTATTTAATACCCACACATATACAGAATCACTTATAAGCACAAAGACTCAACACAATATATTATTCTACATTTCATGTTCATACCTTTCCTGAATAAACACTTCCTACCTCCTATTTTAACCATAGCCTCATCTTTTATTCTTAAAACAACATGTTGCTCTTACAGCTCCTCATACTAGTACCTCTTCTACTCTCACACTTACCATCCTACAAGTATCCCTTATCCTCACAACTCAAATAAAACTCTTGTGTTGTGTCCTCCAAGCAAAATACTTCTGAACCTCATCTCCCAACCACACCCTACCTATATCAGCACTCTGATATCCTACTATTCAAGTTCTGTTATGCAAAGCCACAGCCATTTACTCACAAACTAAGAGTTGCACAAAAAGTCAAGTAGCAAATGCCTCTACCTGTGCCATCATACCTCCATAGCCATAAAACTTAGTAAGGACATCCACCCAAACCCAGATCAACTCATCATATTCAGGGACCAGACAACATATGCTCATCAGCCCCTTTGCCACTACTATCTCACCCACAGTCCAACTCTTACTTTAATATATACCATACCAAGTTAATAAGTATTTATAGCAAACTGCCTGAATTACATGCATAGATAGCACAACACACTGCAGACATTTCAGTTGCCATAGAAACCTAGCTCTGCCAGGAAACAAAAAAAGTAAAGAAACTGGACCACCATGCTATAACATTATCAGATTAACAAGAAAGCTGGCATTATCACTATTTTCGATAAAAACACGCTAGATATTCCTCTTTTCTTCCATATCCTGCCAACATTCTCTAACACAAAAGTTCTACTATCCATGGTAAAACTAGACATTCACAAGGCAACCACAATTATGGGTATATGCACACCCTCAGAAAGTAACACTAAAACACTAGATGATACTCTCTGTTGGTTGTCATCAAAAATCCCTCATGAAACCATAATATTCAGTGATGTTTATATTGACTGGCACACCATGCATTCTGAAAATCTGACCGATAATATACAGCTGTACAAGCTCACCATACTTATAACCACTGCAACTAGATATAACAAAGCCAGAGCCAATCAACCCTAGATTAGATCCTGAGATTCTTGACAAAAAAATACATTCCCACAAAACTTTGTTAGACAGCCTAAATAATCACTTACCAATCTACATGATATGGCACCAAAGCATCAACTCTAAAACACATCATTACAGTCTGATAAGAAAACTAACTACTTTCATGAAGACACTTTTATTAATAAAATACATTTCCATAACTGGGGTCACTAAAAACTCTCCATAGATAATGATGTCTATGAGTTCAATAAAATAGTCCTAGGTATTTTATACACATTAATCCCCCTCGGAATAAAGAGAGTTAAAGCCAAAACAGCCCCATGGCAGTTCCTAGGAACAAAACAACTCAGTCTGGACAAAACAATAAATAAATAAGTAAATAAATAAATCTACTTTAGTAGCATATAGACAATTAAAAAAAAACTCACAAAACAATGTATCACCAAATATAAGAAAACCTATCACTCAGCCAATTAAAACATACACTCTAATTGCTTAAAACTTTTCTAGGCCTCGATCAATAAACTGCTAAATCTAGGACAATGTACACAGCCAATACCAAACAGACAGAAGCAAAACAATACCATTGCCAATCAATTCAATACCCACTTTATACAGACAGTAGAATGAGCAGAATTGCCAATAAAGCTCTTGATGCCTCAACTTAATCAAATAATCCTTTTTGGCATTTCTCCTTCCAACCAGTTGCCACAGACACTATTAAAAAATATCTCAAAAAAATGAAAGCCTACTACAATTGCCCAAACAATCTACCTGGTGAATATCTTCAAACAGCAGCTAAGGCTATTGCATATCCAGTTTTAATTATGATAAATCAATCCTTTTCTGAAAATAAAGTCTCCTCACTATAGAAAAAAATCATTCATTAGTCCAATGCATAAGGGGAGAAATCAGTGTAGCTCTTTAGACTAGAGGCCAATTGTAATTTTTTTCTCCCCCTATCAAAAATATTAGAAAGTATATTCATACACTACTTCTTAGCTATCTAATATATACTAGTTTCTGTGTTCATGTCAGGACAACTGCTGTTTTTTTTTTTTTATTTTTGTCAAAACTGCCAGCTGGTCTCTACCATCTTCCTTAACTTGTCAAAAGCTTTTGATGCTATCTCCTACCAGAAACTCTTACATAAACAGTCATCATTAGAGCTCACAAACTCTTGACTAGAGTGATTACATTGCTACCTCTCAAACAGAGCACAAGCAGTGAAATGGAAAAATGATTTGTCCACCTTCTTGTCAGTAAGCATTGGTGTAAAGTAAGGATTTGTAATAGGCCTCATTTTTCAACATATTCATCAGTAACTTCAACAGTGCTACAAAAAATGATGTCCTAGTTCAATGCAAAGATGTCTTGACATTATCTTATCTGCAAAATCTCTGTATAAATTGCAAGCCCCTACACAACAATGCTAATTGAGCGAAACATGGCTAATAATTCACAACTGTTACCAAACCCTAAAAAACAAAATTACTGCTTTTTAGCCAAAACACATCTCTGTCAGTATTACACCATTCCCAGTCACCTCTGGCAACAATACCATATTAGAGCAAGTAAGCCACACAAAATGATCTGGTGCCAACACAGATGACAAATTGAAATTTGACCACCATGTAGCACAGTGATTGAAAAACTCATCAAAAACTAGGTACGTTAGCAGAGTAAAACCTACCTCAGTGACATAGCCAGAGGATGTATAGCCTCCTCTTTCTTACTGTCATCTTTCCTGTATGCTACTCTAAACTTCATTGACTTTCAAGACTCACAATGTAAACACATCCCACTACCACTGCATTCCATTTGCAATGCAAAGTCATTTAAAACTTGGCTAAATTTTCACCTGTCAAATCAATGAATCTGCTCCTGTACCATTATCTTCAGATTGTCATATCAACATACACTTTCTCTTCATTCAGAATCATGTGCCCCACAATTAGACTTCACCATTACCTGTACAGTTTTACTAGCATCTCCCAGCCATATACTGTGTCACTGCTCATTGCCACCCTCTGTACTTCTACATGGTAGCCATATATATAATTTTGTATGAACCTGTTTTATACTCCACCTCTCAATTAAAATATACATTTTTCTGCACTACCTAGTTCTTTCCCTCACCTCCATTTATTTGAATTTCTTATCACTAATCACATAACCTTCTTTCTGTTTAACAGACCCATTAATACATCTCTTCAAACACTCAGTGTTCAATATCTACTGATACATAAGTGTTTTTTATGCAGTAATTCATATGAATGTAATATAATTAGCAACATAATGTGTAACTGGTAATGTGTAGTAATGTCTGTTCATGTAAATTACTGAAAGTCTGTTTAAGAATGTTGTAATATGTTGGAGATTTTCTCCCTGGGCCTCCTCTGAAAGTTTTTTTTTTTTGACTAAACCTAGTTGGACAATCCTAGTAAACAAAAGCAAAATAAAAAATAAAATCATAGGATCATAGGAAGTCACTAGGTTATTGACCCTGAGGGCCTTATAAGCCTAGCCAAGAGTTTAGCACATGTTTATACAAGTCAGGACAGAATGCCCTTGACCAGCAGGGACAGAGGTGGAATGCTAGGGTTGTATTTTCTGTTTACCATCCAGTTATCCAGGTTGCGCTTAAAAAGGGATAATGAGGTATTCTGCTTGACGTGAAGAGGGAGTCTATTCCACAGTTGGGGTAGTCTCTGGGACACAAATCTGTCCTGCCAACAAGTCCTATTGATGCCACAGACCAGGGTGAGTGGAGCTTGACTTGCGGATATGCAGCAGTCTCACCAAGGTGGGGTCTGAGATTGCTTTGTATGCCAGATAGAGGTAATCTCTGAGGAGTCTGTATGAAACTGAATAGAGGGACCGGGCTTTTAGCCTATCTGTGTAGGGGAAATGTTTGAGGCCCTAGATTCTCCTGGTGAGTAACCTCTGTGGTCTCTCTAGCTGCTTCATGTGCCTTGCGAGGTACAAGCTGTAAGGGGCATTGTACTCAATAATGGGCCTTATAAGGGAAGAATACAGGGATGTTATGACCGCCTTATCCCTGGATTAGATACCCTTACTTATGAGGTGGACCATGCAGAAAGTTTTCCATACAACAGAAGCAACATGGTGGTCAAACATCAGGTTGCTATCAACCTGTTTGCTCAAATCTCTCACGACTGATTGCATACTTAGGACATTGTTATTAATGTGATCATTTGTGAGAACATCACTCTCCCTGAAGGGAGTGATGAATTTTTTGGTATTCTGCTTGAAGCCATGTTTCTGGCACCAGTCATTTGTTTAGGTAAGACCCTCTTGGAGGATGTCCACATCACTAGGGCAATTGATGATAACACCCACCCAGGTTGCATTCATCTGCAAATGTGGTCAGCCATAATCCACAGGTTTTGGCCTGCACCTCACAAAAGTATATCCAAAGTAACAGAGCCCCCAAGATGGATCCCTAGGGTATGCAGCTCATTACTGGTTTACTGCTTGAGGTGGCTTTCCCTATTTTGACTAGTTGGGTTTAGTCAGTGAATCACTTTGCTACCTATCTGGTAACATATGGATTGATGCCTAGTTGAGAGATTTTATGTATTATACCCAAGTGGGGAGTAGTGTCAATGGCTTTGGCCAAGTCAAGGTAAGCAGTGTGCACTATCGTCCCCTCATCCATGGATTTGGTGACTGTCTATCTGTCTCAAATAAGTCGACTAAATTTAACAAACATGACCTCCCCTTGATGAAGCCAAACTTTGTAGGTTTGAGTGTTTGGAGTTTCCCAATGTCCTTGTTAATGAGGTCCGTGATAATCCATTCCATGGCCTTACAGATCAGACTAGTTAGGCTGATGGGTCTATAATTTCCCGGATCGGTGGATGCTCCACCATTGTGTAAAGGGATGACAGTGGCTGTCCACTCAGCTGGGATGAAGCTGGTACTCAGGCTCTGGTTGAATTGGGTGCCTATTGGTGCTACAAGTTCCTGTCTGTGTTCATGAAGAATGCAGCCTGGGATGTTATTGGGTGTCATGGAGGCCATATTCTTTTGCCTTTGAGAGGGCAGTGATAACCTGGGCAGGTAATGGGGATGTCCTGATTTACTGATGGAGGGGACAGAGGGATGAAGTTTTCACTGAATCTGCAAGCCAGCAGGTTGGCTATATCTACGGCATTTGTGTATGCGGTATCCTTGACCATCAGTTCTGAGCAGATCGAGACTGTGGACATATGTGAAAAAGCCCTTATGATTGTCTCTAGTAGATGTGTGCAATTTGGGCTCAAAGTGTGGTTTGGAAGATTTCACTAGTGCTGGTATTTGCTTGTTCAGGCTAAGGAGAGATTGCTTCCAATTGGGCACCTGCTCCTTCTTGGTTCTGGACAGCAATTATTTCCTTTTCTCATAGAGTTTATTTATTGCAGATGTCCACCAGACAGATTTACTTTTCCTTACAGAGGATGATTTTGTCCTGTTGGGTATTCCTGATTCCACGCATCTATATAAATGCTCGTATAATACCTTAGTGTAGATTTGGACATTTTTGCCAGTTCTTAGAGTGGGGAAGGGGGCTGTGAAGCTGTTTATACAATCTCTCAGGAAGTTGTAATCAGCTTTGGAGAAGTGTTTTTGTTTGACCTTAGCTAAGGGGGGGGGGGGGCATGGGAGATGGCAACTTTGAAAGTGACTTCTTTATGGTCAGATCTTACCAGATCATACTAGGGAGGACGATACTGTAGGAATGCTGCGGTGGTTATTCATGTTGGTTACTACCAAGTCCAAGATATCATCACTTTTTGTGGGGGTATCAACTTGCTGTTCCAAGGGGTTTGCGTGGACAAAATCAAGGAATCTCTGTGCATTTGTGTTGTGGCATGAGTAGTTCTTCCAATCTATGTTTGGGAATTTAAAGTCTCCCAGGATCAGGGTAAAGGGTTGAATCTTGATAGATTTGAAGAGGTCCAGATTGGCAGAGTGGGCATCTTCAGTCAAATTTGGGGGCCTGTTGTTAGCTATGATTTGAATAGGGGTCTTGTCAATGGTTAACTGCTCTTGGAGTGTCTCATGTGTGTCATACAGTTTGATCAGCCTGGAGGTGTGTATGTCTTTAATAAATATTGAGACTCCACCTCCTTTGGCTTTGCTGCCCATGGTTTGGGGTCTGAATGTATGATAGGATGAGTAACCAGGTAAGGCTGGGGTGCTCTCTGCAGGTTTGTACCAGGTTTATGTGACTGCATAAATGTCAGCATCGTCCAGGGTTGAGTACTTGGGATGAGTGAAGTTTCATGTTAATACTCATTACTTTTAGGAGCATGACCTTTAATTTGCATTTTGTTGAAATTTTTGTGTTGGTAGTTTTGACCTCATCACTTTTTCCTAAAAAAGGCACTATGGGGGAGGCAAGAGCCTTTGCTAAAAGCCTGAATCCTAAGTGAGACAGATGCAGGCCATCTCTGGCAAAGCATCTTGGTCTGTCGATCATATCTACCCAAGCTGTCAGGTACTGGATCCCCTTGGAATGACAGCAGAAACTAAGCCAATTGTTAGTCATTCATTTTCTGCTTGTATTGAGGCATCATTCTGGGTGATGGTAGGATGCTGCTTAAGGCTAGGGACATACTTGCCTGGGGCACATATTCAGTGAGCTCAGTCATGTCTCTCTTCATATAGTCCAGGGAGGTACGTCTCAAGTCATTCATGCCAACACAGACTATGAGTCATAACAGTATCTGTTGTTGAGAGACTTGAGTGTATGTGTGATATAGTGGATTCTGGCACCTGACAAACAACTAACCATGACTTTCTCCTTATACAGCCTGGGGAGATGCACATCTATGTGTTTCACAATGGAGTCCCTAATGACAAATATTTTGGGTTTATGGTTAAGCCTTAGTGGCTGAGAGACCCAGGTGTGTGGACTATACATAGTATGTGGTGTAGAGGGTTGTGGAGTTTGTATGTGGTTTTGCCTTGTATGTCTTGTTGAGAAGCTCTGCATATGTGGATTTGTGCTCTGTAGGTGTGGGTGGTATTTCAGGTGTAGTGATTGTGTTGACAACCTTCTCAGTGCCAGATATACTGGCTTGTGAGGGAGAGAGTATAGACTCTAGGTTCCTAATATAATTGCATCTTTCACAAATTGTGTTCCCAGGTGGTAGTAGTAGTAGATGGTTGTCCATGTACATGAGGCAGTTGCTAGACTGTCTCAGGATGCCCATATCAAGCAGACTGGCAGGAGAAACTGTAGGAAATTATCCATCCATATTTGTCAGAATCTGAGGGAGAGAAGCCAGGGAAAACTAAGAGATAGACCTAAAGCCCAAGTGCTTCAACCAAACCTAAGAGCCTTAGAGTAACACTTACAATTTAAACAGTCTATAAACAAGCAGTAATAAATGCAGCAGGAAAGATGGAATTGAACCTTTAGAGAACAAACTGCAGAAAAAGCAAGATAAAGTAACAGAGTAGGAGGAGGAAACACAATTACAGTAAAAGCAGCTGAATAAAGTATTTTTTTAGTAAAGTGGAAAGGAAGAGAGGAGAAATAGAGGGTAATTTAAGGTTAAGAAACTAAGGGAGTTTGCCTTCTCAAATGATCCCTCTCTGTATTAGGTAGAATGAACTAATGAGAGAGGACTGGGAGGATTGTCCCAGATCAAATTTATAGTAGGGGCAGACAACTGCAAAAGTCCACCAAGTTAAGAACACAACAACAATAGGTAGGCAGGGTAAGGCAAAAACAAAATTCAGACAAAGGTCAAGGAAATATATAAATTCAGACACAGATAAGTAATAATTCAGTCAAGAAAATAAATAAAAACAGTGCAGTACTGTTAAGAATCACTGAAACAAGTAGATCAAGTGCAAAACATATACTTGTATCAGCTCTGTATTTCCCGTTTGTTCAAGAAGCAAAAATAAATAGAAAACAGTATGTGTCATTCTGCCTGCCAGGAAAAATATTACAAGTGAATATACACGTATGCCTAAATGAGATGGTATATTTATTTTGATATATTTTAAAATATTCTATAGATAGCAATCACTGATTGCAAAAGACCAATTTCATTCATAGCCCGGGGAAACTGAAAAATGGAAATGACAAACATAAGTAGAAAATAATGTATTATTAAAGTAAGAGTTTGATAACAATGAAATTAAACTATTACAATATGTAAAAATGTAATAAACATTTATGAAGGTATACAAACAATATACACAATCAACATAATTACAAGTTCAGTAAAAAAATTGTGAGTGCAGGATTTACAGGAAATTACAACTAAATAACAATGAACCAAGTCAGGTCATTAGAGGGTAAATTGAGACTAAGTATATCTGCAGGCAGCTGAGGTGGAATTCAGTGAGAGTCAGTAATGTGAACCAGAAGACACCACAAAACACAATGCTGATCACTGTTATCCACAGAAAATCACTCCTGGTGTGATTTCTGAGTATGTGCTGGCAGTGACTCCTTTCTGTTGAGAACTTTATCTCTTCTCCAAGTTATTGTGGCCATGGATTTAACTTCTGGGAGTGTAGGGCGCTTACCCCTTCCATATTGTGAGATATAGGTGGTGCATCCTGCAAACAATTTAACTTCACCTATTCACCCTTTGGTATTTTAGGCAGAAGTTTTCAGTATTTCTGATACACGGATTTTGACACTCATATCATAGTAAAACCTATACTGAGGTAAGATAGCTGTAGTGAGGCTATCTGATGAGTGATATAGCTATCACTCATCAGATAGCCTCACTACAGCTATCTTACCTCAGTATAGGTTCTACTATGATATAATCTCTTTTAAGAAGGTATGCTTTTAGTTGTGCATGGAACCTAAGATACGAAGCCTTGTCTTTCAGATGAAGAGGAAGTGATTCCCTGAGTCTCAGAAAAGAGTAGTGCAGCTGCAGTCATTGCAATGAACCCTGGTCTTGGTGGTCTTTACTAGGGGACCAGCAAGGCCTTGACATTTTAATTTATAGGAGGTGATTTTCAAAATGATTTTGGCAACTAATGGAGAGAAGGTGTTTCTTTGTAGGGCTGTGAATAATTACAACCTTAAAAGAAGCCAGCACTTTGTTAGATTGCTAGCAATGTGGCTTTTTCAATTGTATAGCAATGTTTTTCTTCTATTGAAGAGAGAGTGGTGAAGTTGCATATTTTGATGGAAATGGTTTGAGTACATTTAGTATGTCTTTTGTAATTATTAGGGATAGGCCATATTATAGTTGAGAGTATAAGAGCACTTTCTATGGCTGAGCTTGTTGGAAAGGATGGAAAATTAGTGTTCCCTGCAAAAAAGTACAGTTGTATAAGCTGAACTTACCATAACAGAAGATGTTCAAGTGATCACTGCTGCAGCAATCTAGCTATATGGGTTATATGTTGCCAAGGATATAACAGCCAGCCTGCTTCCAATGCTTCAGTGTACCTTCCACATGCCCAGACTGCAGTTTGAGCTAAACTGACTTAAAGACAAGTCTGGGTGTGCTGACTTTCATAGCTTTCTTGCCAGTAGAGAAAGGGAGGCTGAGCCCTGAAAAGACAAGGCTAGACATAACAAAAAAAAAGTAAATGTCCGAACCCTAGAATACAAAACACAGCAAAAACAAGGGGGGGTGGAATGAGGGAGTGGCTATTGCATAAGTGATCATTCACACATCTACTGTTATGGTAAGTTCGTCTTACACAACTCTGCTATGTTCTTCATATCTGTCACTGTTGCAGTAGCATTAGCTTTACAGGTAGATTACCATAGGTTACTATACTTGGGAGATGTAAGGAACAGACTCCTGGAGAATAATATTAAGACAGCATGATCTAGACCTACTGGAGGAATTCAGCTTACTGTGCTTTGTAAAGGTATGTACAGAGGACCAAGTAGCATCTTCTAGAATACTTCTAAAATCCAAATCATTCCAAAAAAAGACATAAAAGAAGCCAAGGTCCTTTTAGAGTGGGCCTTGATGCTGACTAGGAATACATTTGTCATGGTGAGTATCATTTGGAAATAGTCTGTTTTCAAACTGGCTGTCTCTTCTTCTTACCTTCACAAGAAATGAGCAATTGATCTGGTGAAATGAAAGATTTTGTTCTGGCAAGATAGTAGCTGACTTGTCTGTTGACATCCAAGGTATGAAGTATCCTTTATCCCTCAATTTTAGGTTTAGGAAAGAAAATAGGAAGATGGATAGTTTGACATAGATTAAACTCAGATATCACTTTAGGCATAAAAGAAGGGTTAGTTCTCAAAGAAACCCTGTTGTTGTGGAAATGAGGTAAGGTTGACTCAACATAAGAGCTTGTAACTCAGGTACCCTTCTTGCAGAGGTGATAGCACATAATAAAACTGTTTTCCATATTAAGAACCTCAAGTCAGGCAGATTAGTTGGTTAAAATGGAGCAAAATTAAGATCACAGAGGGGGGACCATTGGTTTACCCGGAGGCCTCTTATGCAAAGCCTCTTTCATGAACATTTGGACCATGAGACTGCCTTGAAAGAGGGGGATCCATCGGCAGACAGGCTGAAATGGCAGATAAAGGATCCTTGACAGATAAATAAGAAAGACCATAGGATGGTAACTCACACAGATATTGAAAAAACAGAGAATAACTAGCTCTGAATGAGTGCTGATTATGTTGTTGTTGGCACCAACTAGAAAACCTTTTCCATTTGATAATATATGATTTTCTAGTAACAGGCATTCATGTTTCCATTAGTACCTGCTGCATGTCATCAAAAAACAGGTGCCTAACAGGATTAAGACAAAAAGTCAAAAAGGAGGAACAAAGTGCTAAATATAAACTATGAAACAAAAAAGCACTTGGATAGCCGTAACCCTGATCCAGCGTTTATTAAACAAGCACCGACAATAAATAATCCACTAATGCTGACCACAACCAGTATGTTTTCATCTGTAACTTCATCAGATGAAGCATCTTACATTGTTAATCATACTTATGGTGCAGTTAATTAAGTCTAATTGATTGTAATTATGCATACAACCATTCTATCTAATGCATACTTGATTGCCCTAATTAAAAAAACACTAAATAAATCCATTTCACAAACATATACATCCAATCCATACCAAAAATTGATGAAAAATGTTAAATAACTATACATACCATAATTATGCACACTATTATTAAAAGACTAATAGATTAAAATAGTAAAAATGTATAAATATATTAATATGTATAAAATATACCGTCTAGGTTATTTACAGCAATAACATATTTGGTGGAGTTTAAAATACATGTATTGTCAAATTCCTAAAACATAAAAAATGCTTGTAAATATATTAAAGCTTGGCAGCTATTAATTTCAAGACAGGGACCAGGGAGACCATCTCATTCATACCTGCCAACTTGTTTGCCTCAAGGAAAAGTTGCCAGAATATTTATCTGTATTCTATCCTGGTCTCCCAAGGCGCACCTCTCTTGTCTACCTCTGCTACCTCTAAAACAAAGAAAACAAAATTAGCCTTCTTACATGTTTGAGTGTGCTTAAATAATGCATTCTTGTTATTATTTTTTTAATCTCATATATGTGTTCATAAATTCTTCTTTTAATGCATCTTTTGGTTTTACCGACATAAAATCCTTCACGCTCATTACATATCGCAATATACACTAGGCCTTTAGATTCACAGTTGGAATGCACCTTAGCTGTAATTAGCTTATTTCTACTAGGAATAAAAATCTCAGAAGTATTGGCTATGTATGGACATTGTGGGCAGAAACCATATTTGTATGTACCCACTTTCCTGTTTACCCTACTCCTACACTTGCCTTCTAAAATATTTGTAATGCACTTTCCTTTCCTAAATAGAAATTTTAAAGGTTTTTCAAAGGCAAGATTCAAGTCTGTGAGTCCACTAAATCTATCCCATTCTTGCTTAATTAAACATTTAATTATATTGGCATCACCACCATAATCTAATACAAAAGTATTGTCAAAACATTCTTTTGGATCATTATTTGAAAGATAATTCCCTTCCATTGGACCTTCCTTACCTAAAATAGGTGCAAATCTATCTTTTCTATGTTCCAAAACTAGTTCAGACATTTCTTCTAATAATGTGTCAGGATATCACCTTCCTAAAAACATGACTCTCAATAATTTGCTTTCTTCCAGAAAATCAATGTACTCTGAGGTCATCCTGCTTGCCCTTACATATTGTCCTTTCACTATACCCTTTTTTTTAAATTATGGGTGTGCACTCTTATAGTGCAAGAAGAAATTACAATAAGTGTCTTTTCTGTGTATCTTGGATGCAAATTTATTGTTTAAACTGTCTGAAGATATGTTAACATCTAAATAATCTATATGTTCATAGCATATTTTGTATGTAAATTTTAAGAATTCTGTACTGTTAAATATATATTCAAAAAATCTATAAATTTATCCTCTCCATCAACCCAGAACAGACAGATATAATCTAAAAATCATTTATAAGGAGACCAACACCCTTTATATTTAGAATTGAAGACAAAATTGTTCTCCCACCAGGAAAGCCCTAAACTGGAAAAAGTAGAGGCACACATGGCACCCATTGCCACTCCTTTTAGTTGCCTAAAAAATTCTCCTTCAAAGTAAATGAATTTATACTTAAGGACAATTTCCATCAACACCAAAGTTACATATATCTCTTTTTCATTAAACTCTTTAGTGCTTCTCAGCATGTCTTCCAAAAATTAAGTTCTTCTTTGTGTGGTATAGCAGTGAAAAGGTCTATAACATCAACAGTAATAAAAATCATATTGTCTTTGAATAAATCTTTTTTTATGCTTCTAAGAAAATCCCATGAGTCTTTTAACACATTTGAAGAAGTGGTGGAAACCTTTTTAAGTTTTACATCCAAATATTTAGCAATATGTACCTCACAAGACATCTACAACAACTGGAAAGGCCACAGAAATACCTCACAAAGAGGATTACCTGCCTCAAACAGATGCCCTACGAAGGCCGTCTCAAAAAACTCCAGCTTTACTCTGTCACATATTGCCTATTCAGAGGCGATCTCTGCCTAACATACAAAGCTATGTCAAACCCAGAGTTGTTGGACATGCTCCACATAAAGAAATCCCAATCCCTCTGAGCTACATGCTCTAGAGACCTAAACCTTGTCACCACAATAAATAGAACATGCTGGAGGATTAGATTCCTATCTCAGAGACTTCCCATACTCTGGAACAAACTACCTATCTATATCAAACAAACCTCCCCATTAGCACTCCTCAAGAAAAATCTTGATGATTGGATGGGAGATAGGAAATTCACTCCGGGGATCACTTCTGTGGCTCTGCTTGACAGGGGCACAGGAAAATAATTTTCTCGGGTGGCAAAAGCCAGGGTACCATTTGGCTAGGCTTATATAGGCCCTAGGGCCAATAGCCTAGTACCTACCTATGAACCTATGAAGGCTGTAACAGACTGGGAAGCAAACACAGTAGGTCTTAACGGTGGTCTTTTAAGGACTTTATGTACCTTTGGAATTCCAAATATAACAGGTACCTTTGGTTCACTGTTATATAGGAACCTAAAAGTATATATGTCAATAACTCCTTCCAGTACTAGGTCATTCAAAGCTACATATATCATTTTATAACCAATGTGTATTTCATTCAAAGAGACCTTAGAATATTAAGTTAAATCAAGCAAATGGTCCATCATTTTACTTTCGTAAATGGTGGAATCCATTAATACCATCTCCACCCTTTATCCGGTTTCATTACTCTCACAAAACTATTATTGCAAAGTGTATCCAGAAGTAACCTTTCATCTGCAGTAATATTTGACCATACCTTATTGGTAGAAACTTTTTCTCTTTATTTATATTATTTTTAACAGGATTCAGACCCTATTATCCAAGGAGTCAATTGAAGATGATTGATGTTGTGTTGTATCAAGCACACCTGTTCTTGTGTGACTAGATCCATTCTTTGAGGAAGCTTGTTGTGATCGCCCTAGTCATTTCCAAAAGAAGGGAGAACCATGGTTGCCTGGGCCTGAAGTGAGTCACCTCAATGATCTTGGGTGATTCCTTCTGAATCTTCAGAAGTACTGTGGATATTAGTGTAAAAAGTGGAAAGGCATAGCAAACATTCCTGTCCAGAGAAAAGAAAAGGCATCTGTCTTCCAAGTCCTCTTACAAGGAATCCTGAAACCAAATTTTGCCACAGATGGATCAAATCTTGGAACACCCCCAGATCTAGTATCCATTCATGAGGGTCTACCCTGGTTCTGCTCAGTTGTTTCTGCCACACAATTTTGTTGATATAATATAGGATGCCTGTAGAGTGAGATTGTGCTGTCAAACTACATCCCAAGCTAACGTGGCTAGTCTTCAAAGGGAGTACACCTCGTTCCCCTCAATGTTGATATACCACATCACTGTGGTATTGTCTGCAGCCACTTGAAGAAGTCCCAGAGACAAAAGATGGTTCAGAGAGTTGAACAGGACAGTCATCTCCTTGATATTTGTGTGCTCATGTCCGTCATTGGTGAGCACACGTCCTGCTCTTTTCTTTCCTGAAACTGATCCCCAGGAAAAATCTGTAGCATCTATGGTGACTGACTGCTTTGGAGCAGGGTGGGAGAAGAGGAGACCTCGGTGTTAGGAATTCTATGGCTCCACCAACTGATTTATCATATGACAAACCCTAGTCTTAGGATCTGAAGAGATAAAGGGTGTTAATTCTTGGAATCAGTATATCTTTCTCATGTGGAGTCTTGCCATGGCTCTCTTGAGAATCATAGATGCCATGAGACCTAAACTCCTGAGGTATTCCATTGCAGTGACAGAAGTCTGAGTGGAAAACCTTTGAAATAGATATAAATAAAGATCAATTTTTTCCCTGTGGAAGAAAAGTTCTTTGAACTGAGGGGTCTAATTGACATCCAAGGAACACAATCCTGTATGAGGAAGTCAAGAAAGCTTTTGAGTGTCTCTTGGAATCCCAGTTTATACAAGAGATCTCTCAACCAAGAGATTCCTGACATTTTGAAAAAGACTTTGCAAAGATAAGCAAGTTGTTTAAATATGGAAAAATGTGGATACCCTGTAGCCTGCAATGAGCTATAATTGGAGCAAGATGCTTTGTGAACACTCGGTGCAGTGTGTAGTCCAAAGGATAAGGTAGAAAACTGATATTGTGATCCAGACACACAAAACCTTAAGAAATATAGAATTC
This sequence comes from Protopterus annectens, assembly GCF_019279795.1. Taxonomy (NCBI): domain Eukaryota; kingdom Metazoa; phylum Chordata; order Ceratodontiformes; family Protopteridae; genus Protopterus; species Protopterus annectens. The sequence goes on along the minus strand of NC_056736.1, from coordinate 151,087,884 downwards.
TGGATGAATAGGAATGTGAGGATAAGTATCTTATAAGTCCAGTGTTACCAGGAAACTTGAGAGAGGAAGAAGAGGCAACAGGTTATGAAGTGACATTCCACTGATTTTGGACACTACCATAAACAGGTTTAAGAAAGAAAGAAACATTCAGAATCGGTCTTCAAACATTTTCTTTCTTTGGAACAGGGGATGCCCTTTCCCCATCTGGAAAGAAAGAATGGTTCTATTACTCCTTGGGACAGCATGTGATGAAGAACAGGTGGAAACAAAACAGTCTTATCTGCAAGATGGCAAATGACCCCTGGAAAGGAGGAATTTCCTTCCACTGCCATCTGTAACCCTGATGAATGATTTTCAGAACCCAATTGTCTGAAGCAATCTGTTGTCAAAGAGAAAAATGGAGATTCAGACTTTCTGGTGGGAGTGCGTCACAAGTTCTCTTGAACAGTCATTCAGACCTGTAGGAGTGTCCTTGGTTTTGGCAGATCCCTCATCACTGAGTCAACTCTTAGAAGTGTGTTATCAACTTGGTAATTAGTCGGGATGGTTGAATTCCCAAAGCGTAAAATTATGCATTTCTTACCATTGGGTTTAAGACCATGTCTTTGCCACCATTTGTTAGTTAGAGACAGAACTTCCTGAAGAATGGTAGCGTCTGCAGGGGAGCTGATGACAACCTATGCCTGTAATCACCTGCAAACTCTGTCAGCCACAAACCTTCAGCCTTTGCTTCCATTTCAGAAAAAAATAGATTGCAGAAAAGAAGCTGGCCCAGTACCAAGCCCTGGGGGATTCTGCTAGTGACTGGTCTCTTGGTGGAGATAGCTTCCCCTATTTTGACCTCCTGAGTCCTGTCAGTGAGACACCTAGCTATCCAACGTGTAATAAAAGGATATATACGTAAATGAGTGAGTTTGTCTATAATGCCAGTTAATCCAATAAGTGAGCATTTAACCAGATAAATATCTGGTACTTTTGACAAACAGCATTTGTATGAATAAAATCTAAACATTACTACATTTAATGATAAATTATATGAAAATTGATGGCCGCTGGAAAAATTCCACTTCTCTCAGTGCAATGGCATTGCATTTCTTTCTCAACTCTTCAATATTTGCCATGTTGCAAAAGAAAAAGCAGACATTTAAAACTGTCAAAAGCAGCTAATCCCCATCCCCATCTTGAAACTAAACCATTTCAACCATTGCACTTTATTTATTTAATGATTTGATTATTATAATGCACATATTTGTAAACCTCACTACCTACTATCACCTGGATACAAAAAGAGTGTGTGTAAGGGCTCCACTCATACTCACTTTTCATCCTCATCACAAATAGCCAAACAATATATACATACTTCCAGCCTCACTAAACCCTCTTCATACCACTGGATGACCACCAGCTGCTACCAAACATATGCCCAAGGGAGAAAAGCACTTACTCAAAAACAAATTAGGACATGATGCTGCTCATACCAGCTAGTTGCTAAATAGCTCTCCTACCTTCTCCAAGCTACAGACATTGCATCATCTCTTATAAAACAAATGGATTAATGTGGACTATCTCCTGCCTTAAATATCAGACTCATGTGAATGCCCTTTATATGGCAAACAGCATTCAAACCACTTGAAAAATCTCTATGATTCAGAAATACTTCCCCTGCCAGCACTTAATTACATATGATTACTGGCTGTGCAAAATGTTCTCTACTGTAGATCTGTGAGAAACATGGCCGGAGATGACTGGCTTAAGGAAATTTCCTTACCAGGGACACAGGCTTCCAACCTGATGTGGCTAAAATGGATATGAAGCCTTCAACATAAATTCCTGACATTGTGAGAGACTCTAACATTAACAACTGGGCAGAAAAAGACTCAAATACACCAAAACAGCCAAAAGCTCCCCCACCAGTCACCCATACCTTCTGCAGCCTTGACAGTGGAACTTAATGCATTGTGAAAGCAATGATGAATTGTTGGATGTCACCTGCCACCACACATACATTTCTGTCTACCAGTC